>NC_091150.1:25572498-25627963 GCF_040958095.1 Procambarus clarkii | reverse complement strand
AGACTCAACTTCAGCACCCACATTCAACACATAACTAAGAAAGTCTCTAAGACAGTTGGTATACTCTCCAAAATCAGATATTATGTTCCTAACTCTGTTCTCCTCTCACTATATTATGCACTAATCTACCCCTATCTTAATTATGGTATCTGTGCATGGGGGTCTACCACTGCAAACCACCTTAAGCCCATCATCACACAGCAAAAATCTGCTATCAGAATAATAACAAACTCTGCTTTCAGACAACACTTAGCTCCCTTGTTTAAATCCCTAAACTTGCTAAATATTAACTCCCTCCACACATTCTCTTGTGTCAACTACATTTACAAAACCCTGTTCTTAAATGCAAACCATGCTCTGAAACTCTCCCTGGACAGATGTAATAGGACCCATTATCACCACACCAGAAATAAATATCTCTTTGATATCCCCAGGGTCAAACTTAATCTGTGTAAACACTTTATGCAAATTAAGGGACCTAGTCTATGGAACTCACTCCCTAGTGAATTGAAAAACTGTAAAACTTTTGCCTTATTTAAAAGCAAAACCAAAAGTACCTAACTTCATCTTCTTAGTTTCCTACACTGAGCTTTAAATTTGCTCTGTACCTAGTGTTATCCAATCTCCTAATTTTTATGTAATATCAAACAACCTTATCATTGTGTTCATTGCTGTCTTCTTTTATGTGCTAGCCATATGCTGTATTGTGACTACCAATTTTTGTCAACTACCATTCAAGCTGTCATTGCAATCAATCTTATATTGTTTCTGCTGTATTGTGCCTACCAATTTGTTGTCAACTACCATTCAAGCTGTCATTGCAATCAATCTTAGCTACCTATGTGCTTTAATATACTGTACCTACAATTTTCTCTCATCTTTTTTTTTCCATTTCATGTAATCTGTTATCATTTTTTTGTCTATAAATTTTGCAAGTATTTACCTCCTTAAAATTTTCTTAGATTAAGGACCTGCCCGAAACGCTGCGCGTGCAAGTGGCTTTACAAGACTGTAATTACCATATTTGTATCCTCACATTCCTTATGTACATTCTTGTATATGCATAAATAAATAAATAAATAAATAAATAAATGTAAACTCCATCATTATGGAATCCGAGGTCATGCACTGGACTATATCCAATCCTATCTTAGTGATAGACACCAATGTGTAGCCATCAATAATATAATCTCTCCCATTCTACCAATAACCGTTGGAGTGCCCCAGGGCAGCATCTTGGGACCCCTACTATTTCTTATATACATTAATGATCTGCCAAATGTCTCTAACATTCTGAAACCTATTTTGTTTGCTGCTGATACTACCCTCATTTACTCCAACCCCAACCCACATACACTAAATGATGTTGTTAATAATGAACTAAAAAAAGTCCACTTATGGATGTCAACCAACAAACTAACACTTAACATAGAAAAGACCTACTACATCCTATTTGGAAGCAAATCTACAAATGCAATTCAGCTTCAGATTGACAATGTAAACATTAGCAATAAAAATGATGGAAAGTTTCTTGGCATATTCCTAGACAAGAGACTCAACTTCAGTACCCACATACAACACATAATTAAGAAAGTCTCTAAAACAGTTGGTATACTCTCCAAAATCAGATATTATGTTCCTAACTCTGCTCTCATCGCTCGATATTATGCACTAATCTATCCCTATCTCAACTATGGTATCTGTGCATGGGATTCAACCACTGCAAACCACCTCAAGTCCATCATCACCCAGCAAAAATCTGCTATCAGAATAATATCAAATTCTGCTTTCAGACAACACACAGCCCCCTTGTTTAACTCCCTAAACATGCTAAACATAATCTCACTCCACAAATTCTCCTGTGTCAACTACATTTACAAAACCCTGTTCTTAAATGCAAATCCTTGTCTGAAACTCTTCCTGGACAGATGTAATAGGACCCATTATCACCACACCAGAAATAAATATCTCTTCGATATCCCCAGAGTTAAACTTAATCTGTGTAAACACTCTATGCAAATAAAGGGACCCAGTTTATGGAACTCACTCCCTACTGAATTGAAAAGCTGTCCAACTTTTACATCATTCAAAATCAATACTAAAAAGTACCTAATTTCATCTTCATAATTTTTCACTTTTTGCCTTAAAATTGCACTGTATCTATTGCTACCCAATCTCCCAACCTTTATGTTCCCAATTTGAACATCTTTACCATTGAGATCATTGCTGTTTTCTTATATGTGCTGCCAATCTGTTGTATGGTGTTTATAAATCTTGTTATCTGTATCTTTTGCTACCCAATCTCCCAATCTTTATGTACCCATTCTGAACATCTTTACCATTGTGATCATTGCTGTCTTATATGTGCTGTCAATCTGCTGTATGGTGTCTATTAATCTTGTTTAAATTACTAATCAAGCTGTCAATGTAATCAATCAGAGCTTTAATATAACAATGTGCTTTAATATACTTACTTATCTCTCTCATCTCATTTTTCTCTTGTAATGTATCTTTCATTTATCAATTCTGATTGAAATTACCTACTTAAAATTATCTGCTAGATTAAGGACCTGCCCGAAACGCTGCGCGTACTAGTGGCTTTACTAGAATGTAAATACTGTACTATCCAATGTATTCTCTCAAACCCAATGTACCTTCTTGTATATATATAAATAAAATAAAATAAATAAAATAAAATAAAATAGCTTCTTTTCATTGATTGGTGCTAACCTTGCAAGTAAAATCCCACAGACTCAGACACATATCAACACATATCTCTCAGGCAGCTATCCAAACTCTCTTCTCCTCTCACCAGTCAGCCCGTCAGATGTTGTGTTCATCATACACTCACTAAAAACCAAAGCTGGGAACATCAGTGAAATCCCATCCATTGTATATAAGAGCGCCTCCCATGCCCTTGCGCCACCTATAGCTCTGCTGTTCAACAAATCCCTTGAGTGTCATACCTTCCCTGATATCCTTAAAAAAGCAAGAGTAACGCCAGTTCATAAAGGAGGTAGTCCGTCAGACATAAACAACTATAGACCAATATCGAACCTACCCATACTATCAAAAATATTTGAAAAAATTATCTACAAACAGCTCTACTCCTATCTCGTAAAATTCGACATTCTTAGCCCTTGTCAATTTGGCTTCCGCTCTCAAAAGAGTACCAACGATGCAATTATTAGTCTCCTTGATATAATTTACTCAGCCCTTGACAAAAATGAGTTTCCAATTGGACTCTTCATTGACCTGAGAAAGGCCTTTGATACTGTTAATCACGATTACCTCTTATGTAAACTCCATCATTATGGAATCCGAGGCCATGCACTGGACTATATCCAATCCCATCTTAGTGATAGACACCAATGTGTAGCCATCAATAATATAATCTCACCCATTCTACCAATAACCGTTGGAATGCCACAGGGCAGCATCTTGGGATCTCTTCTATTTCTTATATACATTAATGATCTGCCTAATGTCTCTAATATTCTGAAACCTATTTTGTTTGCTGATGATACTACCCTCATCTACTCCAACCCCAACCACATACACTAAATGATGTTGTTAATAATGAACTAAAAAAAGTCCACTTATGGATGTCAACCAACAAACTAACACTTAACATAGAAAAGACCTACTACATCCTATTTGGAAGCAAATCTACAAATGCAATTCAGCTTCAGATTGTCAATGTAAACATTAGCAATAGAAATGATGGAAAGTTTCTTGGCATATTCCTAGACAAGAGACTCAACTTCAGTTCCCACATGCAACACATAACTAAGAAAGTCTCTAAAACAGTTGGTATACTCTCCAAAATCAGATATTATGTTCCTAACTCTGCTCTCATCTCTCTATATTATGCACTAATCTATCCCTATCTCAACTATGGTATCTGTGCATGGGGTTCAACCACTGCAAACCACCTCAAGTCCATCATCACCCAGCAAAAATCTGCTATCAGAATAATATTAAATTCTGCTTTCAGACAACACACAGCCCCCTTGTTTAACTCCCTAAACATGTTAAACATAATCTCACTCCACAAATTCTCTTGTGTCAACTACATTTACAAAACCCTGTTCTTAAATGCAAATCCTTGTCTGAAACTCTTCCTGGACAGATGTAATAGGACCCATTATCACCATACCAGAAATATATATCTCTTTGATATTCCCAGAGTTAAACTTAATCTGTGTAAACACTCTATGCAAATAAAGGGACCCAGTTTATGGAACTCACTCCCTACTGAATTGAAAAGCTGTCCAACTTTTACATCATTCAAAATCAATACTAAAAAGTACCTAATTTCATCTTCATAGTTTTTCACTTTTTGCCTTAAAATTGCACTGTATCAATTGCTACCCAATCTCCCAACCTTTATGTTCCCAATTTGAAGATCTTTACCATTGTGATCATTGCTGTTTTCTTATATGTGCTGCCAATCTGTTGTATGGTGTTTATAAATCTTGTTTATCTGTATCTTTGCTACCCAGTCTCCCAATCTTTATGTACCCAATCTGAACATCTTTACCATTGTGATCATTGCTGTCTTATATGTGCTGTCAATCTGCTGTATGGTGTCTATTAATCTTGTTTAAATTACTAATCGAGCTGTCAATGTAATCAATCAGAGCTTTAATATAACAATGTGCTTTAATATACTTACTTATCTCTCTCATCTCATTTTTCTCTTGTAATGTATCTTTATCATTTATCAATTCTGATTGAAATTACCTACTTAAAATCTGCTAGATTAAGGACCTGCCCGAAACGCCATAATCACCACACCAGAAATAAATATCTCTTTGATATCCCCAGAGTCAAACTTAATCTGTGTAAACACTCTATGCAAATTAAGGGACCTAGTCTATGGAACTCACTCCCTAGTGAATTGAAAAGCTGTCCAACTTTTGCCTCATTCAAAAACAAAAAAAAAGTACCTAATTTCATCTTCGTAGTTTCCTACACTGAGCTTTAAATTTGCTCTGTATCTAGTGTTACCCAATCTCCCAATATTTATGTACTTAATCCAAACAACTTTATCATTGTGTTCATTGCTGTTTTCTTTTATGTGCTAGCCATATGCTGTACTGTGCCTATTAATTTTTATTAAACTACCATTCAAGCTGTCATTGCAATCAATCTGAGCTACCTATGTGCTTTAATATACCTACAAATTTCTCTCATCTTCCATTTTTTTTCTTGCTATGTGGAGCCGGTCGGCCGAGCGGACAGCACGCTGGACTTGTGATCCTGTGGTCCTGGGTTCGATCCCAGGCGCCGGCGAGAAACAATGGGCAGAGTTTCTTTCACCCTATGCCCCTGTTTCCTAGCAGTAAAATAGGTACCTGGGTGTTAGTCAGCTGTCACGGGCTGCTTCCTGGTGGTGGAGGCCTGGTCGAGGACCGGGCCACAGGGACACTAAAAAGCCCCGAAATCATCTCAAGATAACCTCAAGAAGATAAGATGTAACTGTTATAATTTTTATAAATTTTGCTAGTATTTACCTACTTAAAATTTTCTTAGATTAAGGACCTGCCCGAAACACTGCACGCACTTGTGGCTTTACAAGAATGTAATTACCATGCTATGTATCCTCACAATCCCAATGTACCTTCTTGTATATAAATAAATAAATAAATTTCATTCAAAATGATCTGCTACCAGGGGGAAAAAAACAGCAAATCTCCAAACATGGCATCCATCCCGATCAACACTAACAACCATCGTGTTTTGCCCTCTGGGAGCTCTGGGGTCCGTGGAGGCAGCGCTGTTCTCCCTTCTACTCCACCACTGAGCCATGGGGCTGCATGTGTCCTCTCAATTTTCTCCAAATTCCTCGCTAAAATTTCACTTCTCGCAATTCAAGCGTGCTGCTGGGAATTCCCTAACTGGTCCAAGAATCAGTGGTTCAAATTGTTGTGTCAAGTCACTGAGACTCAAACTACGATCATTCAGAGCCTCCAAACTGAGGATCTAGCAAACATTGTGAACCTTCATAAACAGCAACAAGAAATAACCATTCTCCGCGAGGATGTTAGAGCTTGTCAAGCAAGCCTTCAACAGCTGCAACATGACATAACGATCTCCGCGAGGAAAATATGCAGCTGAGAAGTAATGAATCCATAAAAAAACAGGAGGAAGCTCTCAACAAAATGAATGTATGTATCAGTACTCTAACCGCCCAACACCAATGTGTACTATAGCAGCTCTACTCCTATCTCGTAAAATTCGACATTCTTAGCCCCTGTCAGTTTGACTTCCGCTCCCAAAAGAGTACCAAGCGTCCGTAGAATTACCCAAATGTACCCAAATCCTTTTAGCATTACGTAAGTAATGAAGAAATATGGTATATTTACTTTCTGTAATGTTGGTGCTGCACGTAGAACATGATCAAACCTATTTTTACTCTGAAATAATGTAATTTCATATCAAAATTCGAAGTAAATATGTAGCAGGTGACGCCATAGGAAGTCGACGGTCCAAGCGACAAAATCGTGGAGCGACTTATCCAAGATATATGGTCGCCTGGAGAGTGTTTGCTGCCATATCAGCCTCCTGTACACAATGATCCAGTCGTCGCACTTCTTTGCTCAAATTGTCGCAAATTTAATTACTGATATTAACAAGTAGAATGGGTATTTGTAATAATATCTTTCATAAATAGCCACAAAACATTTAATATTTATTAAAAAAAATGTGTCTGGAAGTTAAATCAACGCCACAGGACAATAATTTTGTTATATAGATACTAACGTTATTCGTTTGTATGCGTTCGCTACTTAAACTGCTCATGTCCTTTTCGTTCATAGAACACCGAACCCAACACGCTCTCTGATATATTACTTAATTGATAGAGATTCACAAATAAAACTTATATTTGTATATGTTATCAGAAATGCAGAGATAAAATAGTTTTTGTGAATCCATCACAGAGATTATATCTTATTAGACAGGAAAGATATTCATATTTTAAACAAGGTTTCTTGGCCGACGCTCTCCCTATCCATGGGAACTATGATTTTTCGAAGATCAATGTTAATTTAATCTAAATATTGTAATAAACGAAGTTTTCTATGTTATAATAATGATAAAAATATAAGCTGCATGTTAATACTTTAGCATAAATATAACTGAAGTGAAAGTGAAGATATATGCCTTTTTACAGTTACGTGATGACTACCTCAGGGAGTGTGAAGGCCTGCAAACAAGTGAATTAATTGTGTAATTCATTTACATATGTGCAAAGTAACATCAAAGGTCTATATGTCAGCATAAACACAGATGTAGACGATAATGTGACTACATTTCAAGGAAAATATATCCTAAATGAAAACCAAGATATGGTTAAATAAATAGCCAATACCACACCATCGCCGGTGTCCGGACATACGAAAACTTCCAATGCATCAGAGTCCTGCCAGGCGGGCAATAGATCGAGGCTTCACAATTCAGAAAAAAATTGTAATTCAGAGAGATGCGTTGATAAATGCAAAATGTTTTATACTTTAAATACAGATATAAACTTTGTTTTCAAACGTTTACTGTAACAATATCTCAAGTATAAGAACCAAGATATATTTTGGATTTAACAATTTCCTATAAAATTGCAATGCTACCTTAATTGTATATAATCTTCATCATATACAGACAGAAATTAACTTATAAAATGTTGAGGTAAAGATTGACGTATGTTAATTATGACACAGGATCGCTCTTAAGAACTTAATTATAAACCATAATATTATAATTCAAATAATTCATTGTGTTGGGGGACAGGAAGCCACAGTATATTCATACACGATAGGCTTTTATCAAGGTCATCCTTAAGGTCGAATTAGTGACCCCGCCTAGGATACAAAGTACCCCACAACATTAAGCTGACTAACTCCTGAGTACCTACTTACTGCTAGGTGAACAGTCGCATTACGTGAACCCATACTCATCCTGTTACCAGTAGTTTGTGCACCTCATACCCATCCTGTGACCTGTAAATTATTGTGCAACCCATACTCATCCTGTTACCAGTAGTTTGTGCACCTCATACTCATCCTGTGACCTGTAATTTATTGTGCAACCCATACTCATCCTGTTACCAGTTGTTTGTGCACCCCATACTCATCCTGTGACCTGTAATTCATTGTGCAACCCATACTCATCCTGTTGCCAGTAGTTTGTGCACCTCATGCTCATCCTGTGACCTGTAAATTATTGTGCACCCCATACTCATCCTGTGACCTGTAATTTATTGTGCACTTCATACTCATCCTGTGAGTCATAGAACATTGTGTAACCCTTTCTCATCGTGTGAGTCTTTGTTTACTTTGCACTCCATACTCGTCCTCTGCGCGAAAGTTTCTTGTGCAACCCATACCCATCATGTTACTAGAAACGGGAGACCTTCCGGAAAGCTGGAAGACAGCTAATGTAGTCCCAATTTACAAAAAGGGTGACAGGCAAGAGGCACTGAACTACAGGCCAGTTTCAATAACTTGTATACCATGCAAGGTGACGGAGAAGATAGTGAGGAAAAGGCTCGTAGAGCATCTGGAGGGAAACAGCTTTGTAACGCACCACCAGCATGGGTTCAGAGATGGTAAATCTTGCCTCACAGGCCTAATAGAATTCTATGACCAAGCAACACAAATTAGGCAGGAAAGATAAGGGTGGGCAGACTGCATTTTCTTGGACTGTCAGGATGCCTTTAACACAGTACTGTTGCAAAAGTTGGAGCAACAGGCAGGAGTAAAAGGTAAGGTGCTCCAGTGGATAAGGGAGTATCTAAGCAATAGGAAACGGCGAGTAATGGTGAGGAAGGGGGGGCCATCAGAGTGGCGAGATGTTACCAGCGGGGTTCCACAGGGCTCTGTACTTGGACCCATCCTGTTTCTAGTATGTGTAAACGACCTTCCAGAGGGTATAGACTCATTCCTCTCAATGTTTACTGATGATGCAAAAATTATGAGAAGAATCAAAACAGATGAAGATAGACTACAGGACGACCTGGACAAACTGGAGGAATGATCTAGAAAATGGCTGCTAAAGTTCAACTCAGGAAAGTGTAAAGTAATGAAATTAGGCGAAGGGAGCAGAAGGCTGAACACAAGGTACCATCTGGGAGGTGAAATCCTGCAAGAGTCAAATAGAGAGAAAGATCTGGGGGTCGATATCACACCGAACCTGTCCCCAGAGGCCCACATCAAAAGGATATCATCAGCGGCATATGCTAAACTGGCCAATATAAGAACTGCCTTTAGAAACTTGTGTAAGGAATCGTTCAGGACCCTGTATACCACTTATGTAAGACCAATCCTGGAGTTTGCAGCTCCAGCCTGGAGTCCATACCTAGTTAAACACAAGTCGAAGTTAGAGAAGATTCAGAGGTATGCCACCAGACTGGTCCCGGAACTGAGAGGAATGAGCTACAAGGAAAGGCTAAGGGAGCTGAACCTCTCAACCCTGGAAAACAGAAGAGTAAGCGAAGACATGATAACCACCTACAAAATTCTCAGGGGAATTGACAGGGTGGAGAAAGACAAACTCTTTAGCACGGGTGGAAAACCAACAAGGGGACACAGGTGGAAACTTAGTACTGTACCCAAATGAGCCACAGAGACGTTAGAAAGAATTTTTTCAGTGTCAGAGTAGTTAACAAATGAAATGCGACACCACGACAAAAGTAGTGTCGTGGTGGAGGCTGACTCCATACACAGTTTTAAATGTAGATGTGATAGAGCCCAATAGGCTCAGGAATCTGTACACCAGTTGATTGACAGTTGAGAGGCGAGACCAAAGAGCCAGAGCTCAACCCCCGCAAACACAACTAGGTGAGTGAAACATGTGAGTGGTAGTTTATTGTGTACCCTATACTCATCCTGTGAGTCATATAGGTCATTGTGCAACCCTTTCTCATCGTGTGAATCTTTGTTTACTTTGCTCTCTATACTCATCCTCTGTGCGATAGTTTCTTGTGCAACCCATACCCATCGTGTGAGTGGTAGTTCATTGTGTACCCTATACTCATCCTGTGAGTATAGGGGTACACATTAAGTTCATTTGTACTCTATACTCATCATCAAAAGCGTATTTTACCAGCATTGTAATATAAATTAAGAATAAAGGCTTAACTGGATTACGGACCCATTATCAAAATAAGAGCTATCACTAATTATCACGACAAACGGCCTAGGCTACACTTCCGCTTTCGACAAGCTGCCGCCGGAGGTGCTTGGTTTATTGTACACCCTAGCACCCGCAGCCCTGGGAAGCGGGCATTGGAATGTGGACATGTGAACCATTACCCCCCCCCCCCTCACTCCTCCTGTTAACAATAATACAAATAATAATAACAAACAAAAAACTAAGAATACTAATACAAATAATAATGTAGAAACTTGTAACGTACGATTATGTTACGTTGTTTGGTAGATTAGATACACAATGTTTAGTGAGTTTCATATTTATTTAGTAGTCCTGGA
The DNA here is from genome assembly GCF_040958095.1 of Procambarus clarkii. Lineage (NCBI taxonomy): Eukaryota > Metazoa > Arthropoda > Malacostraca > Decapoda > Cambaridae > Procambarus > Procambarus clarkii. The sequence goes on along the minus strand of NC_091150.1, from coordinate 25,617,473 downwards.
TACAGCAGTGTCGTAGACGTTGAGACGAAGCCTGGAGCAGAGCAGAGAGCCGAGTGTGGCCGGAGTCGCGGAGCTGTATGTGGGAGAGCGTTGTAGCTCGATGAGGTCGTAGTCTGCTGTCTGCTCTGTGTCGAAGCTGTAGCGTCTTGGGTCGATTAGAACTGCCTACACCGAGTACTACATTCTTGACTGGAGATTGTACTGGTTTGCTATTCGATTGATTGATTGATGAAGATTAAGCCACCCAAGAGGTGGCACGGGCATGAATAGCCCGTAAGTGGTGGCCCTTTCGAGTCATTACCAGTATCAAGAGCTGATACTGGAGATCTGTGGAGGTGCGACTGCACCTGCGTGACGGGAGATGTCTCCCGTGGTGATGAGGAAATGATGATGATGAAGATTAAGCCACCCAAAAGGTGGCACGGCATGAATAGCCCGTAAGTGGTGGCCATTTTAAGCCATTACCAGTATCAAGAGCTGATACTGGAGATCTGCGGAGGTGCGAATGCACCCTGCATGATGGGAGATGTCTCCCTTGTGAATGTGTTAAGATGAAGATGAAGCCACCCAATAGGTGGCACGGGCATGAATTGGTAAGTGGTGGCCCTTTTGAGCCATCACCAGTATCAATAGATGATACTGGAGATCTGTGGAGGCGCAACTGCACCCTGCGTGACGGGAGATGTCTCCCGTGTGAATGTGTTAAAATGAAGATGAAGCCACCCAAAAGATGGCACGGGCATGAATAGCTCGTAAGTGGTGGCCCTTTTGAGCCATTACCAGTATCAAAAGATGATACTGGAGATCTGTGGAGGCGCGACTGCACCCTGCGTGACGGGAGATGTCTCCCGGACCAAGTGTGTGGTCAGTCTTTGCTATTCTCAAATCGCTGGCTTATATACGGTGACTACACCTCACAGTAAGATAGGCGGGTGGAAAACCCGTTACCTGTAAATAGGGATAGGATTATAGCTTGTGTAATTAGTTATGCCATTAAGATGATGAGATAATGGAGCGAGTATAGGTTTACTCGCTACAAACTTACTGTAATACCCTTGTGCTTGAATGAAGGTGAAGGAAAGACTCAATACACGTGTAAGTGTATTAAAAACTAAATTTTCGAATCTAACCTTCATTCCTTCTCAGTGTGTTGTATACCATAAAATGATTATACATTGTTCTATTGTGAACATTATATACAGGGCCTCAGGATATACATCCTCATAGCAATTAACTACCTTCCAAGTACCTAATTACTGCTAGGTGAACAGCAGTTCATCTAGTAATGAACACCACCTGCCAGCTCACCTAGTAATGAACACCACCTGCCAGCTCACCTAGTAATGAACACCACCTGCCAGCTCACCTAGTAATGAACACCACCTGCCAGCTCACCTAGTAATGAACACCACCTGCCAGCTCACCTAGTAATGAACACTACCTGCCAGCTCACCTAGTAATGAACACCACCTGCCAGCTCACCTAGTAATGAACACCACCTGCCAGCTCACCTAGTAATGAACACCACCTGCCAGCTCACCTAGTAATGAACACCACCTGCACATCGCACCGCACCACTTGCCAGCAGGTGCAGAAGTACGATGGAGAGAGAAAAGTATACAATATTTCAAGTATAGGAGTAGAGATATATTTAGGATTTAACGTTTTCCTATAAAGTTTCAATAATACCTTTATTTGATGGTGCTACATAGATCAAGTTCAAGTTCAAGTATGTTTATTGAGACAAGAAAGAAATACATCTCAAAGGGATAGAGTAGCTTAGGCTATTTCTACCCCCCTCTATTTCAAGTCCCTCAAGGGGCTCACAAATTCATTGAGTACTGTTATGATCTCAGCCTGCAGGAGAAACGAGTCTCCCTCCTTGAGAGTTATTCATCAAGCCTGACCTGATTAGAAGGTCTAGCAAATATTGAGGTGATAACGCATATGTAAAATAGTTGCTTGGATATGTATAACAATTTGAGATTATGGGCAATGAAGAAGAAAACAGATAAATGACTGGCTAGGAGATGTGGACATTTTGCTGGAGGCGTGAGGCTCGCTTCTGGAGGGCTTTGACCTCACTTGAGTGCCAGACATCGCAGGGGAAAGCCGCGCTCCGTTGAGCTCCCGTCAGAAGGGAACCCCTAGTGATATATCTCGAAGAGAAGAGAAGTGTGCAGACGTACCAGCTGTGGAATCGAGCTGGGGACGTGTGGTCTCAAGTCGTGGGCGATAATTAGTGAATATTAAGCCGCCCGGAGGCATTATTGTGGGCCGTGGAGCGCCTGACCAAGCTCGTCAGAGGGAGAAGCGCCCTCGACCAGACAATCTGTGGTAAGCACGATATACCAGTTCATAGTGATTGCTTGTAGTTGGTCGTGTGCCCAGCGACAGTAGCGATGTTTATTTATAAGTTAGACATGTTTTAATAAGGCAGAAAGCCTGAAATAAGAGAGTGAGAGGGAGGAACACGGAGCGACGTCCGTCCCCTCTGAGCGCTGGCAGGCGACTGAGGGAGCCGGCTCCTGACGAGGAAGACCCTCCCAGCGAGTGAGGACCGCCGCCAGGCGAGGTGGAGTATGGACCCGCCCAAAACGGGGGAGTCCACTCTCACTGTATGTAGAGGACAGATAGAGGTTTGAGGCAAACATATTGTGTGATTATTTTTGTTTATGTGTTAAAGGGGAAACATTTTATTGGAGTGTCGATGGGTTGCAGGTTTGTCTTTGGGGAAGAAGTTGCTGAGAACTTCGAAGCCAGCAGATGAAGTAGTTGATGAGACTCCAAGGTAGTGGAGCAGAGGACCTCGAGCTGTGAGAAGCAGTGAAGAGGAGTGTCACGTGCTTCTGTAGAGGTGGTGAAGCACCATAGTTGCTCGAGGAAACTTCATGGTGTAGCAGCCAAGAGAGCTGTGGAGGAACCTAGCAGAAGGGTGAAGCACCGTAGTTGCTCAAGGAAACTTCATGATAGCAGCCTGGAGGAGCTGCAGAGGATCCTGGTAGTGAAGCCCGGAAGAACCTGAAGATATAGGGTAGTGAACTTCCAGAGGTGGAAGGGAAGTTCTGGTGGATTACTTGTAGGGAGTTGATAGTGTTTGGTTGTCATTAGCGTGCAAGACGCAGTGAGAGGTGGGTGACTGTTTGCATTCTTATGTCAAGGAGTGTTTTATACTTAAGTTTAGAGTTACAGACGTAGGCTGGATTACCTACAGGCGTAGGCGTTCTAGGACTGATAGAGTGATCGATTGATCATTGTTGTGTATCAATGAACATTTATACTGATATATGTTATTGCATTCAAGTGCTGATTTTCTTTGTACACATTTTATAGATACATATATATATTATCTTGCTGATGGTGCAACAGTGTATGTAGGCTTGATCAACTTAAGGAGGTGATAGTATCAGGTGGTGAACCAGGAGATAGGATACCACTTGATAAGCTGATGATAGAGTTCTGATGATGTTGGAGTGCAACCTGATTGTAATAGCATAGAGTATAGGATTCATTATTACTGTATGTGTGTATGTATTGTGTATGTGCTTTGTCCAGTAAATGTATCCCAATTTGCTGGTGTTTGCCCTTGTCCTAGTGAGGCTTCCCAGGAGGTAGTAAAGAAGGAGAGAGAGAGAGAAAGAACCAAGAACCACTGCTGTGGACAGGGTAGGAGGTAATACTAGTAAGTCATAGGGGATTGAGGAGATCATACCTGATAAGGAGAGAGTGGGGAGTCACAGCGGCTCGAGTGGGTGTGTGCACGTGACAACGAGGCTAAGTGTTGGAGCCGCATCCCCTAAACGTGTGGACGTTGAGCCCCTCTCCAAGAGCCAGAAGCGCCAAGGGTGATCTCCTAGTATAAGCACTCTACCGAGTTGTGGGTTGGGTTGTCCATAGAGAAGGATCAACGACGACAACACCAACCAACCAACAGACTATAATAAAATTGGGGGCCTGTGTCCGGGAGAGTGAACTGACACACCCACACCCTGTCCAAGAGTGGATTTGTACACCCTTGCTGAAATAAACTGTGTGACCGCAGGTGTATATTCTCTCTCTTGGGAAGACTCACAGGACAAGATGGAGAAGGTGCAAGCATTTGTGGAGTCAGGCAAGCCTGAGGACTTGGAAGGTTGCACGAAGGATCAATTGAAGCAAATAGCAGAAAAATGTGGCATTAGGTTGAAAGCATCTAAAGTAGCTGGGATGAAGGATGAGATCCTGAGGCAGTTGAGAGCCAGAAGTGAAGCGGCAGAACAAGGAGCCCAGAAAGGAGCTGAAAGTGGAAAGGAGGATGATGGGCAGGATGAAGTGAGATCCCAGGGATCGAGTAGGAGCAGCAAGAGTAGCCGCAGTAGCAGGAGTAGCCGAAATAGGAGCTTGGAGAGATTCCAGTTAGAGCTCCAGATGCAGCAACAACGAGAGGACAAGGAGAGACAGTTCCAGCTGGAAAAGATGAAACTAGAACTCCAGATGAAAAATGAAACCGAGAAGGAAAAAGAGAAAACCAGACTGGAAGTAGAAAAAGAGAAAACCAAATTGGAAGTAGAAAAAGAGAAAACCAGAATAAGGGAACTGGAGTTGGAACAAGAGAAAGAAAAAGAGAAAGCAAGACTAGAGGTCGAAAAAGAAAAATAGAGAACAAAACAAATGCAGATAGAAGCGAACAGAACCTTGGCTGAGCAAAGGATTGAACATGGGTTGCCAGAGAGCACCACCCAGGTATCACACCCACCAGATGTTAGGGTTAGGGAGAAGGACATTCCCTTGTTTGTTCCCGAAGAGGCGGAGAGCTTCTTCGAGCATTTTGAAAAAGTTGCCAGCATCAAAGAGTGGCCACAGGAGGAATGGGCCCAGCTGGTCCAGTTAAGATTGACCGGTGCAGCCAGGGAGGCATACACCCAATTGTCACTGGAAGAGTGCCTGGATTATGCCACAGTAAAGAGCAGCATATTGCGCTCGTTTCAGTTAACCCAGAAGCTTATAGGAAGCGCTTCAGAGAAATGATCAAAGTTGGAGTATGTACGTTTGCTGAGACAGCAAGGGATCTGGAAAGACGATTCCAGAAGTGGATTGAGGCTGCTGGAGTTGGATCTTACGCTGACCTGAAGCAACTGATGGTCATGGAGAAGTTCTTGGAGATGATGCATCCCGAAACAAAGTTCAAGATCCAAGAAGCAGGGATAAAGGAGGTGAAAGATGCCGCAGATAGGGCAGATATGATTACTGAAGCATACAAGAGCTTAAGGGAGAACAGAGTAAGAAGCGAGGCGAGGCGCAGCAATAGCAGACCCAGTGGAGTCTGGGGAGGAAGAAGTTTTGGGGGGCAGACAAGCAGACCAGCTAGTTTTAAGCCCCAGGAAGGAAAGTTGCCGAGTCCGCCTGCTGGAGGTAAGCAGGAAAATAAAAATGTGCAGAGGAGACAAGAGTCCAATGAAGCTCCTCAGAGTATGAGTAGTACATTTGGCCCTAGGAACTCCAATACGAGTGGGCAGAGTCAGAGCCACTCGGGGGCGTATAGGAGAGATTTCTCCCAAATGAGATGCTACAAGTGCAACAGATCAGGTCACATGATGCGAGATTGTCGGCAGGGCAAGAGAGTCGTGACCCTGACCAAATGTGATCCCCGGAAGAAGTACGTTGATGTACAACAAGACAAATCACAGAAGGTAGATTTGATGAACGAGCGGTATAGGCCGTTCATTAGTAAAGGTTGGGTCGGCATAGAAGGTCAACCCGAGGTGGAGGTTAGTATCCTCAGGGATACTGGAGCCAATCAGAGCTTGATTCTGAGAGGCCTAATAAGAAATGATCGACTGTTAGCTGGCAGTTGGAGGATAAAGATTCATGGGTTGTTGTCTAAGAGTGACATGCCCGTGTGTGCTGTCCAGTTGAAGTCAGATTATTTGTCGGCGGAGGTGATGTTGGGAGTGTGCCCCAACATACCTGTTCCAGGAGTCCAAGTGATCCTGGGGAACGACTTGTGTGGGTCCAAGGTGTTGCCAGAGCTGATAGTAAAAGCTGTGCCGGAGGTGAACCAGAAGGACCGCGGTACAAGTGGAACGCCGGACAAGATAGATCTAGCCAGCATCCTTGAAGATGAGGCAGAGGACAGTCAAGTCATCGTATACCCGGCCTGTGTAGTGACAGAGTCGGACGTAGCCGCCGAGGAAGACATTGGAGATGATATGGCAGTGTCGACTCCACCAAGGGAGGAGGTCAACATGGACATGTCTGGGCTGTTCGATGAAGATCCAGCTCAGAAGAATGAGGATTCGAGGAGACAGGAAGTGAAGATGACCCTACCTGAAAAGTTCAGGGTGAACCGAGCGGACCTGATTAGGGCTCAGAAAGAGGAGTTTATAGATCTAATCAGGGAGGCAAAAGGGGGAAACTCATGTCCGGAGTCCCCCGTGTATTACTATTTGGACGATGACGTACTAATGAGGAAGTGGCGACCGGACAAGGCCGGCGCAGATAAGGTATGGTTGGAGAAGCACCAAGTGTTAGTGCCGAAGGAGTTTAGGGCGGCTGTGTTAGAACTAGCCCACTCCGTAGATATGGCAGGGCACTTAGGGGTGAAGAAGACCTTAAATAAGGTGCAGGAGCACTTCTACTGGCCGAACGTGTGGAAGGAGGTAAAGAGGTATTGTAGGACATGTTTGGTGTGCCCACGTGCAAGTAAGCCGGCTCCGGCTATACCAAAGGCACCCTTAAAGCCCATACCGGCATTTGGCGAGCCTTTTGAGAGAGTCTTGATAGACTGTGTAGGTCCATTGCCAAGGACCAGAAAAGGCCACGAGTACTTACTGACCATAATGTGCACGGCCACCCGTTTCCCCGAGGCAATCCCCCTGAGAAGAGTGACGTCGAGAGCCGTTCTGGATAGACTACAGAATTACATTGCATGGGTAGGAATGCCCAGGGTTATCCAGACGGACCAGGGGAGTGTCTTCCAGTCGAAGTTGTTTAGGGAAACTGTGAAAGGATGGAGGGTAGAGCAAGTGCGCTCGTCACCGTATCACCCTCAGTCGCAGGGAGCGTTGGAACGTTTCCATGGAACGTTAAAGAGCTTGTTGAGGATATACTGCGCAGAGGAAGGGAGTAGTTGGGACGAGGCATTACCATCCGTGTTGTTCGCCATCAGGGATGCGGTAGTAGAATCACTCGGATTCACCCCATTTCAACTGGTGTATGGACACTCCGTGAGGAGCCCAGTGGGCGCGCTGAAGGAGCAGCTCACCGTGGATAGGCCTAAGGTGGACGTGGGACAATATGTGAAAACCTTTAGAGAGCGACTCTCTAGGGCCAGAGATTTGGCCAAGGAAAATTTGAGGACATCCCAGGCAGAGATGGTAAGGTACCACGACAGGAAGGCGAAGGGCAGGAAATTTCAAGGAGATCAGGTGTTAGTCCTACTACCGGTAAAAGGAAGTATATACGAGTCGAGATTTTGTGGACCATGTACCATCCAGAAGGCGTTAGGTGATGTGAATTATGTAATCCACATGCCAGATCGTCCGAGGAAGTCACAGGTTTGCCACGTGAACATGATAAAGAGGTACTATGACAGAGATAAGCCTCTAGGCGATGAAGAACAGATGGAAACCCCATTGCAGGCGACTGTGCTTTGTGTAGGAGACGGCAAAAGGATAGAAGAGGAGAACTGTAAGTTAGAGAGGGCCGATGGCGCGAAGATATCAAATACGGAAAGCCTGGTCAAGATAGGTGAGCGTCTGGGTCATTTGGAGGATGACCAACGCCAGGACCTAGTGGAGATCCTACGGAGGAATAAGTCGTTATTCACGGACGTGCCTAGAAGACACCGCAGAACGGTGCATGAAGTGAATGTAGGGAGTGCTGACCCCATCAAGCAGCACCCTTACAGAGTTAACCCGGAGAAAGCAGCGGTGATGAGAGCAGAAGTGAAGTATCTGCTAGATAACGACTTGGCAGAGGTTAGCGACAGTGACTGGAGTTCGCCGTGCCTCCTCGTGAAGAAGAGTGATGGCACATACCGGTTCTGTACCGATTATAGGAAAGTGAATGCAGTCACGGTCGCTGACTCTTTCCGATACCGCGCATTGACGATTGCATAGATCGGATTGGGAGTGCACGGTATGTCTCGAAGATAGACCTGTTGAAGGGATACTACCAGATTCCCCTGTCCGAGGAGGCCAAGAGGATCTCAGCGTTCGTGACACCCGACGGCTTGTACCAATATAAAGTGGTGCCGTTCGGAATGAAGAATAGTGGTAGTTGTTTTCAACGAGTAATGAATCAGGTATTACAAGGCGCAACTGGATGTGCAGTATACATCGATGATATTGTGGTGTTCGCTGATTCCTGGAAGGATCACGTGGATCGACTTTTAGATTTGTTCGATCGGTTGGAGAAGGCCAACATGACGATCAACTTAGCAAAAAGCGAGTTCGGGAGAGCCCGCCTGGAGTACCTTGGATATATAGTAGGGCAAGGCGAGGTTGCTCCGGTAAGAACAAAGGTGGAGGCCATTGACAACTTCCCGGTGCCCAGGAGTAAGAAAGAATTGTTGAGATACCTCGGTATGATTGGGTATTACCGGAAGTTCTGTGAAAATTTCTCCACCATAGCCGCTCCTATGACGAGTTTGCTATCAAAGAGCAAGAAGTGGGAGTGGAATGGAACAGCACTAGAAGCGTTTGAGAAGACCAAAAGACTGTTGACCGAGGCACCTGTACTAGTGTCGCCAGATTTTGAAGCGCCGTTTACGATATAGGGGCCAGTGATATAGGGGCCGGAGCTGTACTGACGCAGCAGAATGATGGAATTTACCGCCCAGTGTCCTTCTTCTCGAAGAAGTTCGTTAAGCACCAGAGGTCGTACAGTACAGTCGAGAAAGAGACTTTGGCCCTGGTGATGGCATTGAAACATTTTGAAGTGTATGTGAGTGGGGGAGGACACCCAGTGACGGTGTATACAGACCATAATCCCCTAGTTTTCCTGAAGAAAATGAAGCATGCAAACCAGAGATTAACCAGATGGTTTTTATCGCTCCAAGAGTATGACCTGGTGATAACGCACATAAGAGGGCGAGACAATGTAGTGGCTGATGCGTTATCTCGAGCCTAGCCACTAGAATAACTCTCAAAATAAGGGGAGGGGAGTGTTATGATCTCAGCCTGCAGGAGAAACGAGTCTCCCTCCTTGAGAGTTATTCATCAAGCCTGACCTGATTAGAAGGTCTAGCAAATATTGAGGTGATAACGCATATGTAAAATAGTTACTTGGATATGTATAACAATTTGAGATTATGGGCAATGAAGAAGAAAACAGGTAAATGACTGGCTAGGAGATGTGGACATTTTGCTGGAGGCGTGAGGCTCGCTTCTGGAGGGGCTTTGACCTCACTTGAGGCCAGACATCGCAGGGGAAAAGCCGTGCTCTGTTGTGCTCCCGTCAGAAGGGAACTCCTAGTGATATATCTCGAAGAGAAGAGAAGTGTGCAGACGTACCAGCTGTGGAATCGAGCTGGGGACGTGTGGTCTCAAGTCGTGGGCGATAATTAGTGAATATTAAGCCACCCGGAGGCATTATTGTGGGCCGTGGAAGCGCGCTGATCAAGCTTCGTCAGAGGGAGAAGCGCCCTCGACCAGACAATCTGTGGTAAGCATGATATAAGCCAGTTCATAGTGATTGCTTGTAGTTGGTCGTGTGCCCAGCGACAGTAGCGATGTTTATTTATGAGTTAGACATGTTTTAATAAGGCAGAAAGCCTGAAATAAGAGAGTGAAGAGGGAGGAACACGGAGCGACGTCCGTCCCCTCTGAGCGCTGGCAGGCGACTGAGGGAGCCCGCTCCTGACGGAGGAAGACCCTCCCAGCGAGTGAGGACCGCCGCCAGGCGAGGTGGAGTATGGACCCGCCCAAAACGGGGGAGTCCACTCTCACAGTATGTAGAGGACAGATAGAGGTTTGAGGCAAACATATTGTGTGATTATTTTTGTTTATGTGTCAAAGGGGAAACATTTTTATTGGAGTGTCGATGGGTTGCAGGTTTGTTCTTTGGGGAAGAAGTTGCTGAGAACTTCGAAGCCAGCACAGATGAAGTAGTTGATGAGACTCCAAGGTAGTGGAACAGAGGACCTCGAGCTGTGAGGAGAAGTAGTGAAGAGGAGTGTCACGTGCTTGTGTAGAGGTGGTGAAGCACCATAGTTGCTCGAGGGAACTTCATGGTGTAGCAGCCAAGAGAGCTGTGGAGGACCCTAGCAGAAGGGTGAAGCACCGTAGTGGCTCAAGGAAACTTCATGATAGCAGCCTGGAGGAGCAGCAGAGGATCCTGGTAGTGAAGCCCGGAAGAACCTGAAGATATTAGGGTAGTGAACTTCCAGAGGTGGAAGGGAAGTTCTGGTGGATTACTTGTAGGGAGTTGATAGTGTTTGGTTGTCATTAGCGTGCAAGACGCAGTGAGAGGTGAGTGACTGTTTGCATTCTTATGTCAAGGAGTGTTTTATATTGAAGTTTAGAGTTGCAGTCGTAGGCTTGATTACCTACAGATGTATGTGTTCTAGGACTGATAGAGTGATCGATTGATCATTGTTGTGTATCAATGAACATTTATACTGATATATGTTATTGCATTCAAGTGCTGATTTTCTTTGTACACATTTATAGATACATATATATATTATCTTGCTGATGGTGCAACAGTGTATGTAGGCTTGATCAACTTAAGGAGGTTGATAGTATCAGGTGGTGAACCAGGAGATAGGACACCACTTGATAAGCTGATGATAGAGTTCTGATGATGTTGGAGTGCAACCTGATTGTAATAGCATAGAGTATAGGATTCATTATTACTGTATGTGTGTATGTATTGTGTATGTGCTTTGTCCAGTAAATGTATCCCAATTTGCTGGTGTTTGCCCTTGTCCTAGTGAGGCTTCCCAGGAGGTAGTAAAGAAGGAGAGAGAGAGAGAAAGAACCAAGAACCACTGCTGTGGACAGGGTAGGAGGTAATACTAGTAAGTCATAGGGGATTGAGGAGATCATACCTCATAAGGAGGAGTGGGGAGTCACAGTGGCTCGAGTGGGTGTGTGCACGTGACAACGAGGCTAAGTGTTGGAGCCGCATCCCCTAAACGTGTGACATTGAGCCCCTCTCCAAGAGCCAGAAGTGCCAAGGGTGATCTAGTGAGGTATAAGCACTCTACCGAGTTGTGGGTTGGGTTGTCCATAGAGAAGGATCAACGACGACAACACCAACCAACCCTCAGACTATAATAGTACAAATAGACAAATAACATTACAAGAATCCCATTTAACATTGCAGGTTAATATAGTAAGCACAGCACATAATTGTTACACTCTTGGGGCAAAATTCTTGTAGCTCCTAAGTATACTGTCTATCATACCATTATCACACATCCAAACAATTTGATGTGGTATACTACTTATTTCCTTATTTCTATAGTTATCAATAAGTTGACACTCTAATACATAATGTTCTAAGGTGTGGGCGTGCGGCATACTACATAATTTACACTCCTTATCTTTTTCACTGACATCAACACCGTATTGCCAGATATATTTGTATCCTAATCTTAATCTCATGTAAATTGAATCCTTCCAAGTAGACTTTCCTTTACCATAGGTGAAGGACGAATTTGTATTTATTATTGAATAATTCTTAAGTGTGTTACTACTATCCACTATTGCCATTCTCTTTATCATTTCTTCACCCTCTTGGATCATCTTGATTCTTGTTTTTATTTGTTTCAATGTTAACTGACATACAACATCAACAAGAGTTTTTTCAGTGGCTCTCTTCGCTATGTCATCAACTACCTCATTCAACAGTATTCCCACATGTGAAGGGATCCACATGAATCTTACTTTATACCCAGTTTTTTCTAATTTCTTAACATTCTCTCCACACACTATCACAATATTCTGGTATACTGGGCGTCTGCTATTTAAAGACTCTAACGCTCCTCTGCTGTCAATAAAGAAGCAAGCATTTTTACCACATTTGACTACTTCCTGTAATCCTGCTAATGCACCTTGGAGTTCAGCCTGCGTTGAAGAGACATTGTCAGTTAAGCGGCGGCCAATAACAGTATCTACAGTGCCGATGTCAGTGTACTCCCTGATCAAGACTCCACATCCTGCCTAGCCTTCCCGGCTTGGTGCCTTGTTTGATAATTACTTACTTACATTTATTGAACTATATCATCATCATTTACAAAAAGAAATTAACATAAAAATGTAGTCATTTTAATACACAACAGGCATAACTGTGACGTGCTTATCTCTGAAGCTAGACACAGATATAATGAAATAATCAATGATGGAGTCAGAGTCTGTCTGCTGTGGATTCCTTCCCATATTGGTCTCCGAATGCATGATAGAACTGATGAGTTGGCCAAGACTTTTGCTCGTAAAGAGGGAATTGATTACCAGCTTGAACTGCCTTTGAGTAGCCTGAAGGCAGTAATATTCCGGGAACATCAACTAAATTTCGGAGACTTGAGGCAAAGCGAAATTCACACCAGTTCCTCCATCTTATTTTCATTCTATTATGCAGGAAGAAACGCACGTCTATGGGTCATCCAATAAGGTTAGCAGACTTCTAGATGTTACCACTGCTAGGCTTAGGCTCGGCTACAAGTACCTCTGGGAGTTTGTAACATCTGCTGATGTAGATTTGACTAAATGTAAACTCTGTCAGCACAACTATTCGCATACTTTGCGTCATTATATAATGGAATGTGAAAAAATCACGGAATTTAGAGATAACACCATCAATAGTGTCCAAGAAATGTGTAAGTACTTCATTCATAATGATGTGCTGCTCGAAATCTTAGCGAAGTATCCAAAATTTGCTTACTGTAGGTAATGCATGCACATGACTGTAAAGCTGCCGCCCAGTTGGGTGGGTGTGGAGCACATGACTGTAAAGCTGCCGCCCAGTTGGGTGGGTGTGGAGCACATGACTGTAAAGCTGCCTCCCAGTTGGCTGGGTGTGGAGCACATGACTGTAAAGCTACCGCCCAGTTGGGTGGGTGTGGAGCACATGACTGTAAAGCTACCGCCCAGTTGGGTGGGTGTGGAGCACATGACTGTAAAGCTACCGCCCAGTTGGGTGGGTGTGGAGCACATGACTGTAAAGCTACCGCCCAGTTGGGTGGGTGTGGAGCACATGACTGTAAAGCTACCGCCCAGTTGGGTGGGTGTGGAGCACATGAATGTAAAGCTACCGCCCAGTTGGGTGGGTGTGGAGCACATGAATGTAAAGCTACCGCCCAGTTGGGTGGGTGTGCAGCAAGACTAGTAACTGTGTGACTCACCAGAGATGTAAGGTGCCTTGTATAGTGACTGTTGTGAGCCTCTTGTTGATCACTTGTGACACAAAAGATTATTGATGTGTGCATTTGTGTGGGTGATTAAATATATATGTGTATGTATATATGTATACGTAAGTATATGTACATGTATGCATGAGGATGTGTTCATGTATATATATAACATTAATAATTTTGTAACTAGCGTCAAAAGATTGTTATTTGCTTAGCTAAAGGAACTAGAGGGTTCACTTCCTGAACCGATTATGTGCCTCTGTAATCCTTTACACCACCACCCACGGGATGGGTATGGGGTACATAATAAAGAAAGAAATTGAAAAACAGAAGTAGATATGTATGTAAATTATGATGCCGGATAGGATCACTATTAAGAACTTAATTATAATCCACAATATGTTCTTTATCATTAAAAATTTGGAAACATATCATATATTTTCAAATATTTGTAATTAAAGTACTTATTTAGGAAATATGTATTTTAGTTACCCTAGTTAGCTCTGAGAACACACATTCTTGCAGCAAGAATTTCTTTCCACCAATTTGAGAGGTGCTAATGAGACCAGTCTCGACCCACTGGACAGGTCATGAACAACAATCAACTACAGCTCCATCTATGTCAGAAGATATTCAAAATGTTCTTGATATCATTCAAATTGTCAATACGAGAACAGAATACATCAGTTGAGTGATGTCAAAGGAATCATATTGACTGACCGAGCCCCATTGTAAATATTTGTGGCTTCCTGACCATAAAGTTACCGCCGCGGTCGAGGGTAAGAGACCGGATGTACCCATATACAAGCTACACTAGCTATTAGTTCATATAAGCTGACAACTTACCCACATAAAGAAAACTTCCTAATAATATATATTCAATTAATACAACTGAAATGTTTAAATCGTGATTATATATGTATCACGTGGACAATTTTTAATGTAATTTTTTCCCCAGATATTCGGGATCTTTATTATGCTTCGTCTTGAGGCAAATCCTAATACCTTACGCCATATTGATGCTCTGTCCACAGATCATTCTCTCTCTCAAATCATATACACTGATGGTTTCCTACACCACCTCACGGGTGCAGGTGGAGTTGCCTCTACCCATCAGACAGAACTATTTGCCTTGCTTCTTACATTAAAAATGTGTACAAGTCTCCAAACGAGATGCATTAATTGTAAGTAATTTTCCATCATCCTTAATTACGCTTAACTCTCTAAGAAACAACTGTAACATGACCGTGTCTGAAGCGAGACAGAGAAAACACAACATTATTAGTGATGGTCACAGAATCCATTTCATGTGAATTCCATCTTCGTTGGCCTCCGAAACTTAAGGAATGGTCCAGAAAATATCTACTAAAGTTTAACTCAAGTGTGAAGATACTTTAGTTGATACTTAGATACTTCCAGTAAGTGTAAAGATAAGCGCTGACGATACTACCTTTATCTATTCAGACCCCAACCCAAACACACTAAATAATAATGTAAATAACATAGTTAAAGAGTCCACTCATGAATGTAAACCAACAAACTCGCACTAAACATAAAAAAGACCGACAACATTTTCTTTGGAAGTAAATCCTCAAACTAAATTCAATTTCAGATAGACAATGTTAACATTAGCAATAACAATTAAGGAAAGTTCTTTGACCAATACATAGACAAGAAACTGAACTTCAGCATCCACATACAACACATATGTGGGTGCTGTGAGAGAGAGAGAGAGAGAGAGAGAGAGAGAGAGAGAGAGAGAGAGAGAGAGAGAGAGAGAGAGAGAGAGAGAGAGAGAGAGAGAGAGTGAGAGAGAGAGAGAGAGAGAGAGAGAGAGAGAGAGAGAGAGAGAGAGAGAGAGAGAGAGAGAGAGAGAGAGAGAGAGAGAGAGAGAGAGAGAGGGAGAGAGAGAGAGAGAGAGAGAGAGAGAGAGAGAGAGAGAGAGAGAGAGAGAGAGAGAGAGAGAGAGAGAGAGAGAGAGAGAGAGAGACAGAGAGAGAGAGAGAGAGAGAGAGAGAGAGAGAGAGAGAGAGAGAGAGAGAGAGAGACAGAGAGAGAGAGAGAGAGAGAGAGAGAGAGAGAGAGAGAGAGAGAGGGAGAGAGAGAGAGAGAGAGAGAGAGAGAGAGAGAGAGAGAGAGAGAGAGAGAGAGAGAGAGAGAGAGAGAGAGAGAGAGAGAGAGGGAGAGAGAGAGAGAGAGAGAGAGACAGAGAGAGAGGGAGAGAGAGAGAGAGAGAGAGAGACAGAGAGAGAGAGAGAGAGAGAGAGAGAGAGAGAGAGAGAGAGAGAGAGAGAGAGAGAGAGAGAGAGACAGAGAGAGAGAGAGAGAGAGAGAGAGAGAGAGAGAGAGAGACAGAGAGAGAGAGAGAGAGAGAGAGAGAGAGAGAGAGAGAGAGAGAGAGAGAGAGAGAGAGAGAGAGAGAGAGAGAGAGAGAGAGAGAGAGAGAGAGAGAGATAGAGACAGAGAGAGAGAGACAGAGAGAGAGAGAGAGAGAGGGAGAGAGAGAGAGAGAGACAGAGAGAGAGAGAGAGACAGAGAGAGAGAGAGAGAGAGAGAGAGAGAGAGAGAGAGAGAGAGAGAGAGAGAGAGAGAGAGAGAGAGAGAGAGAGAGAGAGAGAGAGAGAGAGAGAGAGAGAGAGAGAGAGAGAGAGAGAGAGAGAGAGAGAGAGAGAGAGAGAGAGAGAGAGAGAGAGAGAGAGAGAGAGAGAGAGAGAGAGAGAGAGAGAGAGAGATATACACTGAGGGCAGGCAGCTTGTGCATGTCTATTCGTTAGGCGTATATCGAGGTCTACCTCCAAGGTCGACCTACTGACCTCTCCACATTCACCTGGGCACTAGGGCCTCCTTGAACCACCAACCCCAGGAGCCGGAGACAGTAGCTCTATTAACTGCTTTACCTACAGCATAAAGAAGGATTACAGAAACAAGAAATTGCAGTGGTTAACTGCTTTTGAAATCCTTCCTCGAATGTAGATGTTGCTGGTTCTTTTAGTATGTAAGTGAACAATAAAGAACTAAAGATACAAATTAAATGTGTGGTATAAAACATGTGTATGTGACGTATATTCATATTTATTTATTTATTTTATTTATTTATATATACAAGAAGGTACATTGGGTTTGTGAGAATACATTGGATAGTACAGTATTTACACTCTTGTAAAGCCACTAGTACGCGCAGCGTTTCGGGCAGGTCCTTAATCTAGCAGATAATTTTAAGTAGGTAATTTCTATCAGAACTGATAAATGATAAAGATACATTGCAAGAGAAAAATGAGATGAGAGAGCTTAGTAAGTATATTAAAGCACATTGTTATATTAAAGCTCTGATTGATTACATTGACAGCTTGATTAGTAATTTAAACAAGGTTAATAGACACCATGCAGCAGATTGACAGCACATATAAGACAGCAATGATCACAGTGGTAAAGATGTTCAGATTGGGTACATAAAGATTGGGAGACTGGGTAGCAAAAGATACAGATAAACAAGATTTATAAACACCATACAGCCGATTGGCAGCACATATAAGACAGCAATGATCACAATGGTAAAAATGTTCAAATTGGGAACATAAAGGTTGGGAGATTGTGTAGCAATAGATACAGTGCAATTTTAAGGCAAAAAGTAAAAAACTATGAAGATGAAATTAGGTACTTTTTGGTATTGTTTTTGAATGATGTAAAAGTTGGACAGCTTTTCAATTCAGTATTGAGCGAGTTCCATAAACTGGGTCCCTTTATTTGCATAGAGTGTTTACACAGATTAAGTTTAACTCTGGGGATATCAAAGAGATATTTATTTCTGGTGTGGTGATAATGGGTCCTATTACATCTGTCCAGGAAGAGTTTCAGAGCAGGATTTGCATTTAAGAACAGGGTTTTGTAAATGTAGTTGACACAAGAGAATTTATGGAGTGAGATTATGTTTAGCATGTTTAGGGAGTTAAACAAGGGGGCTGTGTGTTGTCTGAAAGCAGAATTTGATATTATTCTGATAGCAGATTTTTGCTGGGTGATGATGGACTTGAGGTGGTTTGCAGTGGTTGAACCCCATGCACAGATACCATAGTTGAGATAGGGATAGATTAGTGTATAATATAGAGAGATGAGAGCAGAGTTAGGTACATAATATCTGATTTTGGAGAGTATACCAACTGTTTTAGAGACTTTCTTAGTTATGTGTTGTATGTGGGTACTGAAGTTGAGTCTCTTGTCTAGGAATAGGCCGAGAAACTTTCCATCATTTTTGTTGCTAATGTTTACATTGTCTATCTGAAGCTGAATTGCATTTGTAGATTTGCTTCCAAATAGGATGTAGTAGGTCTTTTCTATGTTAAGTGTTAGTTTGTTGGTTGACATCCATAAGTGACATCTGCTATGGGGAGTATATCTTCGCCAGCTTCAGAGTCAAGGATGCCGAGTCTGTCCTGACTATGGGTGCAGTTTATAGAATTCCTAACACTGATGTGTCCGAATTCAACTCAAACCTTAGAAATCTAATACTTGATAACAGACTGAACAAAAACCACCTAATTATCGCAGGGGACTTTAATATTGACCTCTGCGAGCCTGAACACCCCACTGCTGTTAGCTTCCTCAACTGTATGAATTCCTGCTTCCTCATACCCTTAATCACTAGACCTACTAGAATCACTGATAGCACTGCCACGACGCTCGATCACATCTGGACAAACATAACCTCTCCGCTTACTTCAGGTATAATCACCGATAGCACTACAGATCATTACCCCACATTTCTCTTAACTAACATTAGCAAACCACCTCTTGAGTCAAAAGTGATACGTTTTAGACTACACAATGAAACTGCTATAGACAATTTTATAACTGCTGCTGATAATGTCAACTGGGAGTCCGAGTTAGGTAACATAGTGGACATCAACCTAGCAGTGCAATCTTTTCTTCAAAAAACTCTTAGCCTTTATAATACCCACTGTCCACTGCTTACAAAACAAGTCACAACCAAAAGGCTTAACAATCCCTGGCTTACAAAGGGAATATTTAAATCTTTTAATAAAAAACATGACCTTGAGAAGAAGTATAGGTTAGGAATTGTCTCCAAAGAATTCTCAAAGAATTACTCATTATTGCTGTCAAAGATAATTAGACGAGCCAAAACTAAATACTACGAAGATAAATTTACCCAAATAAAGAGCAACATTAAACAAACTTGGAGAACAATTTCTCAAATATTAGGATCAAAGAAGTCTTTAAATAACAAACCGACTCTCCTGTCTAATAACGATGGTCAGCTTTCAGCCTCTGATTCTGCTATTGAGTTCAATAGGTTCTTCTCTTCCATTGGTTCATCCCTTGCAAATGATATTCCATCTTCCAGTACAGACATTAATGACTACCTTTCAGGTAACTATCCACAGTCTCTGTACCTAAAGCCTATTAATTCCACTGACGTCAATGAGATAATCCTTTCCCTTAAAACCAAGTCTGGTGCCCTTGAGGAGATACCAACTTTAATTTACAAAAAGCCTCCAGATCTTTAGTCCCTGCTATTGCTTTGCTCTTCAACAAGTCACTTGAACTCCAAACCTTCCCAGATATTCTAAAAAAAGCGAGAGTAACGCCTGTCCACAAATGTGGTAATCTCACAGATGTTAACAACTACAGACCTATATCTATCCTGCCAAACTTGTCAAAATTTTTTGAAAAACTAATCTATAAGCAGCTTTACTCATATCTAGCCAAACTCAATATACTTAGCCCTTGCCAATATGGCTTCAGACCCAAAAAAAGCACTAACGATGCACTTATTAGTATGCTTAACTCGATTCATACAGCTCTTGATAAAAATGAGTTCCCTGTTGGGTTGTTTGTGGACCTGCGTAAAGCTTTTGACACTGTCAACCACCAAAACCTTCTTCTTAAATTACATCATTATGGAGTCAGAGGACACTCCCTACAATACCTCAAATCCTACCTTACTGACAGGCTCCAATATGTTTCTGTGAATAATACAATTTCTCCCACCCTACCCATCAACATTGGTGTTTTCCAGGGCAGCATACTTGGCCCTCTCCTCTTTCTCATCTACATTAATGACCTTCCAAATGCCTCCCAACACCTCAAACCAATTCTATTTGCTGACGACACAACCTTCATTTACTCCAGTCCTGATCCCCTTGCTCTAAATGCCACAGTAAATACTGAGCTAAATAAAGTCCATCTGTGGCTAACTGCCAACAAACTCACCCTTAACATTGACAAAACCTTCTATATTCTGTTTGGCAATAAATCCTCTAATCAAATAAATCTCAAAATAAACAATACCCAAATTTGTAACAAATTAGATGGCAAATTCCTTGGCATTCTCATTGACCACAAGCTAAATTTCCAGGGACACATTCTAAACATATCAAAAAAAGTTTCAAAAACTGTGGGCATTCTTTCTAAGATCAGATATTATGTACCACGCCCTGCCCTGGTGACTCTCTATTACTCCCTTATCTATCCATATCTCAACTATGGTATTTGTGCTTGGGGCTCTACTACCCAAAATCACTTACGTCCTCTAATTACTCAACACAAAGCTGCTATTAGGACAATATCCAATTCTGGCCCCAGACATCACTCGGTACCCCTACTTAAATCTCTGAATATGTTAGACATTAAGTCACTGCACATTCTCTCATGTGTATTATACATATATAAAACGCTAAACTATAATGCCAATCCTGATCTCAAAAGCTTCATAGAAGGTTGTATCAGAACCCATGAGCATCACACCAGAAATAAATACAGTTTTGATATTCCTAGAGTACGACTTAATCAAACTAGAAGTGCTCTACAAATCAAGGGGCCCAGAATGTGGAATGACCTTCCCAACCATGTTAAAGACTGTACCTCTCTCAACCAGTTTAAGTTAAAAGCGAAGCTATACCTAATAAATTCCCTGTAACCTACCTTACCCTTCTATTGTCAACCAATGTCTGTTTTTTTCTTTAAAGAGCGCTGTTTGTCGACATAATTGTATTTGTGCTGCTTTTTCATCAATGTTTTCATTTTTTGTTTTCATTCTACTCATTATGCTCAATTAGTATTAAGCTTGTCATTTAAGTTTAACCTGCCCGAAACGCTTTGCGTAATAGTGGCTTTAGGCATTGTATGTACTAGCTCTACCTATAAGTCAAACAATCCTTGTAAATATTTATTGTATGTATGTACCTTACCTAAATAAAATTGTATTGTATTGTATTGTAAGTGGACTTTTTTTAGTTCATTATTAACAACATCATTTAGTGTATGTGGGTTGGGGTTGGAGTAGATGAGGGTAGTATCATCAGCAAACAAAATAGGTTTCAGAATGTTAGAGACATTAGGCAGATCATTGATGTATATAAGAAATAGAAGAGGTCCCAAGATGCTGCCCTGTGGCACTCCAACGGTTATTGGTAGAGTGGGAGAGGTTATATTATTGATGGCTACACATTGGTGTCTATCACTAAGATAGGATTGGATATAGTCCAGTGCATGGCCTCGGATTCCATAATGATGGAGTTTACATAAGAGGTAATCGTGATTAACAGTATCAAAGGCCTTTCTCAGGTCAATGAAGAGTCCAATTGGAAACTCATTTTTGTCAAGGGCTGAGTAAATTATATCAAGGAGACTAATAATTGCATCGTTGGTACTCTTTTGGGAGCGGAAGCCAAACTGACAGGGGCTAAGAATGTCGAATTTTACGAGATAGGAGTAGAGCTGTTTGTAGATAATTTTTTCAAAATTTTTGATAGTATGGGTAGGTTCGATGTTGGTCTATAGTTGTTTATGTCTGCCGGATTACCTCCTTTATGAACTGGCGTTACTCTTGCTTTTTTAAGGATATCAGGGAAGGTATGACACTCAAGGGATTTGTTGAACAGCAGAGCTATAGGTGGCCCAAGGGCATGGGAGGCGCTCTTGTATACAATGGATGGGATTTCACTGATGTTCCCAGCTTTGGTTTTTAGTGACTGTATGATGGACACAACATCTGACGGGCTGACTGGTGAAAGGAGAAGAGAGTTTGGATAGCTGCCTGAGAGATATGTGTTGATATGTGTCTGAGTCTGTGGGATTTTACTTGCAAGGTAAGCACCAACCGATGAAAAGAAGCTATTAAATTCATTCGCCATTTCTAAGTCAGATGACGGTGTAAGGCCATCCTTAGAGAGTGTTATCTGGTTGTGGGAATGTTGTTTAGTTCCTAGGATATTAGAGATGGTTTTCCATGTGCTTTTCATGTTTCCTTTTGCTTCTTTGAATCTAGTCTCATAATATGAAAGTTTTGCTTTTCTTATGATACTGGTAAGCACTGACGAGTACCTTTTAACTACTTCCTTTGAAACTAGGCCACTCCTAAATTTCTTTTCATATTCATGTTTTTTGTTGATTGATTTAATTATGCCGCTTGTGAGACACGGGTTATTTTTTCTTTTATCAGTTACTTGTTTGGTAAGGAGGGGACAGTGATTGTTGTAGAGGCTTAGAGTTTTGGAGAAAAAGAGGTTAGTTGATGAGTTTATATCCTGTGAATTATTAAATTGAGATTCCCAGTTAATATTGTGAAGTGCATTAGAGAGATTGCCTACAGCTGATTCACTGTGTAGCCTGAATGAAAGTTTCTTGGTTTCTGGTGGTGATGTGTCAATGTTTGCTATGAGGAAGGTAGGATAGTGGTGAGTTGTTCGGTCATAGATTACCCCAGATGTAAGGGGAGCTGTTATATTAGTCCATAGGTGATCCAGGGTAGTGGCAGATGTTTGAGTGACTCGGCACAGACGTATAAGCTCAGATATATAAGCACAGACGTTGTGGTGTTCAGAGTGGGGACAGTGTTTCCACAGACCCTTGCCCACAGTTCCTAGAAACCAGGACAATTTAGCAATCATGTGTCCATTTTGAACAAATCATTTACAAATTTCTTGAACGTTTGTTAAAGAATTGTCTTTGAATTTACGTATCATTTCGCACTCTATCACATAGTGACGGAGGGTGTGCAGATAATTTTGTTGACAGTTTACATTTGGTCAGGTTTACATTAAGGTTGCTGCAAATGTTGAATTTTCGGAGGACAAGACGGCTGCAGAAATCCTTAAAATTTGTGGAGGAATAACGATCAACTGCCGTATGCCAGTTAAGTGTTAAAGGAGATGGCAATTGTTTATTCAATGCCATCTCACTTGCTGTGTGTGGGGACGAGACGAGATCAGGAGAAATTAGAGCAAGAACAACTATTGCGATTGTAGACCAATGGGACTGGTATATAGCACAGCATGATAACACGGATTTAAACCTAGTATCTCCCGATTTCAAGGAAGTTTGTCTCCATTCTGCCTTGCCTGGAAAAGATTCATCAGTTATGACAATGTATGCAGCAAGTTCTGTTGTAAACAGAGAAATAATATCTGTATATCCATCTGCCAACGGCTTCCTTGACAGCTGTATACCAATTCTCAATACAAAATTTATGCCTCGGTGTGAAGTGAAGCAGGCTCCCATTTATATTATGTGGAGCGACAATCTCAAGTAAGGGGATAAAACATAGACACCTAACCATTTTGTTCCATTAATGTCCTTGCCTCCACTGGGTCACATATCCATAGACATTACCCAAAGCACTATGACATCCACATCTCTGAGTTTGTGTCGATCACTATTAATTATCTGTTCCACCCATATACACATCAACTCAAATCGAAAAGGATTTTACTCATTTTGTGTCCAAAATACAGTATGACTTTAAGGAGACACACTATTTTAAAAAAGCTTTTTTAAAGAAGTTATTATCAAAGAAGACACCATGAAAGGAAGGCTATGTAGCACCATCAAATAAAGGTATTATTGAAACTTTATAGGAAAACGTTAAATCCTAAATATATCTCTACTCCTATACTTGAAATATTGTATACTTTCCTCTCTCCATCGTACTTCTGCACGATGTGCGATGTGCAGGTGGTGTTCATTACTAGGTGAGCTGGCAGGTGGTGTTCATTACTAGGTGAGCTGGCAGGTGGTGTTCATTACTAGGTGAGCTGGCAGGTGGTGTTCATTACTAGGTGAGCTGGCAGGTGGTGTTCATTACTAGGTGAGCTGGCAGGTGGTGTTCATTACTAGGTGAGCTGGCAGGTGGTGTTCATTACTAGGTGAGCTGGCAGGTGGTGTTCATTACTAGGTGAGCTGGCAGGTGGTGTTCATTACTAGGTGAGCTGGCAGGTGGTGTTCATTACTAGGTGAGCTGGCAGGTGGTGTTCATTACTAGGTGAGCTGGCAGGTGGTGTTCACCTAGCAGTAATTAGCTACCTGGGAGCTAGTTATTAACTGTTGTGGGAATGTATATCCTGAGGCACTGTATACAATGTTCACAACAGAACAATGTATAATCATTTCATGGCATACAGCACATTGAGAAAGAATGAAGTTAAAACCAAAAATTTTGTTTTTAATACACTTACACATTTATTGGGTCTTTCCTTCACCTTCATTCAAGCACAAGGGTATTACAGTAATATTTTATTTTTTTATGCACAATATTTTTATTAATATTATTAGTTTTTTAATTTTTTATTATTATTAGTATTTTTGTTAACAGGAGGAGTGAGGGGGGGGGGGGTAATGGTTCACATATCCACATTCCAATGCCCGCTTCCCAGGGCTGCAGTGCTAGGGTGTACAATAAACCAAGCACCTCCGGCGGCAGCTTGTCGAAAGCGGAAGTGTAGCATAGGCCGTTTGTCGTGATAATTAGTGATAGCTCTTATTTTGATTATGGGTTCGTAATCCAGTTAAGCCTTTATTCTTAATTTATAATACAATGCTGATAAAATACGCTTTTGATGATGAGTATAGAGTACAAATTAACTTAATGTGTACCCCTATACTCACAGGGTGAGTATAGGGGTACACAATGAACTACCACTCACACGATGGGTATGGGTTGCACAAGAAACTATCGCACAGAGGATGAGTATAGAGAGCAAAGTAAACAAAGATTCACACGATGAGAAAGGGTTGCACAATGACCTATATGACTCACAGGATGAGTATAGGGTACACAATAAACTACCACTCACATGTTTTACTCACCTAGTTGTGTTTGCGGGGGTTGAGCTCTGGCTCTTTGGTTCTGTCTCTCAACTGTCAATCAACTGGTGTACAATCAACTGGTCCTGAGCCTATTGGGCTCTATCACATCTACATTTAAAACTGTGTATGGAGTCAGCCTCCACCACGACACTACTTTTGTCGTGGTGTCGCATTTCATTTGTTAACTACTCTGACACTGAAAAAATTCTTTCTAACGTCTCTGTGGCTCATCCCAGTACTAAGTTTCCACCTGTGTCCCCTTGTTGGTGTTCCACCCGTGCTAAAGAGTTTGTCTTTCTCCACCCTGTCAATTCCCCTGAGAATTTTGTAGGTGGTTATCATGTCTCTGCTTACTCTTCTGTTTTCCAGGGTTGAGAGGTTCAGCTCCCTTAGCCTTTCCTTGTTGCTCATTCCTCTCAGTTCCGGGACCAGTCTGGTGGCATACCTCTGAATCTTCTCTAACTTCGACTTGTGTTTAACTAGGTATGGACTCCAGGCTGGAGCTGCAAACTCCAGGATTGGTCTTACATAAGTGGTATATGTGAGATTTTTTTCTACGCCTACCTCCCTTAGGAGGTGGACTACAAGTTTAAACGCTGCTCACGGCAGTTAAGCATGAGTCCAATAGAAAAAGGAAAAGCGGGAGCAAACCGCCAGGCCTCCACCACCAGGGGTGAAAACCTGTCCACAATAGGCCGCTGGCTCCTCCTAGTTAAACAGGACGTTAAAACTAATAAAGGGTAACCGACGGGTTCTCACAATCAAATATTTATATTTGATGTGGCGCTATGAATTGGAATTCGAATTCCCAAGAACAGCCGCCTTATCAAGATCACATCAACATTTAATCGTAATAAGCAGAAATATGGTGGAAAAGAATGGTTGAAGGGTTGACATCAAAGACCGTTTTCTATAACATAACAATTTATTAATAACAAGAGACTAACTACTACATTACCGAGTTTACGTTACGTTAATGTCCATCCAGAGGCACGATAACAAACAGCTAAATAGCAATCTTGCTGTGAGGCTGCATACTGAACTAACCTGAACACAGGTGTGCCCACTGATGACGCAATATTGCAAATCAAAGAAAAATATCACAGACTAAGTTACACCACAGCGAATGGTTACGTTATTGTCCATCAAGTGGCATTTGCAACACAGCTATTCAACAGCCCCTCGAGAAGTGACAGCAGGCTCCATCTTGCTGACACTTCGGGCTGACAACATGAACTAACTGAACAAATGAAGGATATCCACTGAAGACACAAACATGTAATCAATAGTATCTCGGTTTCCCTGACAGCTACTATAATCACAAGCTTAGGGGTCCTCCCGCCCCCCAGGAGAGACCCCCGTAACTAGGCGGGTAGTCCAACAGTGACCTCCCCTATCACAACCCAGTGTGAACACTCTTTGCAACTCCCTACAAGGAGTTGCACTGTAAACAGTGAACAAAGACAGGCAAGGCGGGATTCTGGGACACAGCTCCACAAATCCCTAAATTACTCTACTCTCGTCACCAGACGACAACCAAAAGAAATTGCCTTAATCAACTACTACATTGATTATGTGATTAATTACGTTAATTAACTGATCACAGCAGTCAGCAACAAAGTACTACGTTAATCACAAACAATTGTCTCACACTAGACAACAACATGATGGTACTCTACGTTAATCATTAACACTTGTCTCTCTTGTTAACAATAACTCAAACTCATATTACATCACACTTGACTCCTTGCAAGTATTCAGTGAGTAATTCTTAACTAAGGTCAAACGGACCACTAATTACATCCCCATTGAGTTACGTTAACTAAGCCTACCCTAACTTGGTAGCTTCTCAACAGTCTGTGTCAAAAAATTACTAGTGAGTGTTAATTACCCTAATTAACTCCGAGCAGTTAATTAACTGTCACCAAGACCGATAATTAATCATCCATAAATACGTCTCACTCCGCACTGCCTAAGCAGGTCTCATCAAACACTGTGAATTCACGGGAAAGGAGTTAATTACCCCTAATTAACATGAGTGCAATTAATCCACTGTCCTCAGACAGGATATGATAAATATAACGATTTATGCTAGCTCCATGACCTCGCTTTACCGAGTCATCTGAGCCCTCCAGACATTAATTACTCCACTAATTATCATGAGCCACTAATTGCTATACCCCCAAAAGGTAATTAATCCCGAGCAAATTCCGTTAACACAAATACTGACAGACTCTGACAGATCCTCTCCCACTACGTGAATTCATGATGAGAAGGCTAATTACATAATTAGCTAGAGTGGTCAATTAGTTGTCACACGAACAATTATTTGCTCCCGAGACGTATCTCA
The DNA here is from genome assembly GCF_040958095.1 of Procambarus clarkii. Taxonomy (NCBI): domain Eukaryota; kingdom Metazoa; phylum Arthropoda; class Malacostraca; order Decapoda; family Cambaridae; genus Procambarus; species Procambarus clarkii. The sequence goes on along the minus strand of NC_091150.1, from coordinate 25,590,687 downwards.
CTCAAGCTCAACGCTGTTCTCTCATAACAGCCCTCACTCACTCCACAATAAGTGTGCACCCCTTACTAATTAACTCACTGAATCCTTAAGTCCTCAACACAACTTAAAGAAACAAAGTAACCCCAGTGTTACATAGGTCACACTACAATGGCATGCAACAACACAAATGCACTGCCCACATACGGATGCGGCTACTGCAACTCGTTAATTACTGTGCCCACACAATAATGACACACGGTTATGCAACACACAAGAGTATACCAATATTACTGCCCCCCTTATCCTGCAACCGTTGCAAAGGACTACTGTGAACACACACTTACCTCAGCAAGGCAATTAACCAAACAATTGCCTGCTCTCATTAAGTACTGTGAATTCCCCTGAATAATCCTAGAGGTCCCTTAAACCCTCAACACAGCTCCCAGGGCAGCAATATCGTATAAACTGATAACAACACTGCACAAACCTGCAACATAATGATGCCGTCAGCATACCCCACATGCTAATGACATCATTAGGCAATCAGTCAGCAATCACATTTACTGACTCACCACACAACACAGTACATAAAACATGCAAATGAACACATAGAAATGGCATTCACATAATCAATGAAAATTATATCATCAGGTAAATGTATCTCTAACTACACAGACCTCAGGGAACCCACTGACATCCCTGCAACATAATGATTATAATTATTCATGCTGGTACTCCATCGCACTAATCCAGTCTGACCGATTATATAGAATCGACAACTGGATCATTTATATGGTAAATCTCTACACTGACCGGTACATACTCGAGTCAGTCTACACACTTATATATATATACAATATGACTACAGTGTGGTCGTGTACAACATCTATCTCCAGGTACCGCCTGTTACGGACCCGAGCCCAGCGTCCGAGCACGGAGCAGTGACGACCGCGCCATCTGTGGGTCAGCTACCGAAACTCCCTCCAAATGGACAGTGCCATCTAGTGAGGACAGGATATACCGGCCGCAGGGGCTGGTTTCCCGTCTGGATCAGCTCGTGACATAGCCGCTGCTGACCTCTGGTGAGGTGACGCTTAGACAGCAACGCCATCTATGGAGCGGATAGGTGGACGTTTGTGTCTAAGCCTGTGAGTGAGGTGCTCTAGAGTGTCATCAGTAATAATGACGTGTCTGATTACAGAGTCGACCTGGGACTGCTGAATAGGACGGTGGATCAGTCTACCCAAGGCAGCCGAAGTATTTCCACGAGTTTGCTGCAGAAGCTGTGAGTCACCCCCCCGGATGAACACTGTTGTGTTAGCCTGCCTGTGACGTGGCAGTTGAGGAATTGTCGTACCCGGGGCTGACTGGTGGAGAAGACTAGCCACTGGGGTGTTGTGGTGAGGAGAGTGATCTGTGGAATCACACGAGGCTCCTGCCTAGGGCTCGCAACCCTAGTACCGGTCGTGGAGTGACCTATGCAGCAGAGCTGATTGGAACCTGCCAGCTACAGGCTGGATTTGTGGTTGAAGGCCTCCACGACGGCGCTCCCAGTGGGACTGTGATTTGGCTGGCCTGTGGTCAGGGTAGACTCGTTTAAGGGAATCTAAGGATTCATCGTAAGGCCACAAGAGAACCAGGGCTAAGCATCGTTGAGCACCGTGAAACCTCCTGAGTCTTCGGAAGAAGAAGTCATTGTACATAAGTGTAGTCATAGTAACCGCGTGTGATGGTTTATATATTTATTTATGGTGGCGGTGTAATAATATATTTAAGTTTAAGTGCAGTTTTATCCCTTCCCCTTTAATTTACTTGCGTTACAGAACACACCCCTTGAAAGCCACTACTAGCTTGGGGCCGGATACCTAAACTCTACTAACATCAGAAAAAGAACCCAGTTGCGACCCAATAGGGCCGTAACACCGCCCTACCAGTCACCTGGACGTGCCACTGACAGCTGTCTCTCAGCTGCTTCCCTAGCCTGGCAGGGCTATGAGACAACTCTTACCAGGAATTTCCACCGGTACTCATCACACTGTACACAATGATAATTGTACTCACGTCTAACCTCCTCATTTCACTCATTTCTCAGGTCACTACCTCTCGGGCTGTCAACACTTAGCTTGCTCCTCGTGCGTCGACAAGATGTGGCCCTAGGCTGTCCCGGGAATGTGGCCAAGTGGCCCAAGGGGGTGGCCAAGGCATGTGGCCACTGCGTGGCCCACAGTGCCCCTCCCTAGCTGAGAGGGGGGGGGGAGCCGGCGCGCGGGTAGCCTGGGGTAGCCGGCGCGTGGCCAGGCGGAGTGGCCAGGGTGACCTGGGGGTGGCCCCCGGGCATACACACGTGGAGGGGAAATCACCAACAACCCCATCACACCATAGCCTGCCTTGCTCTACACTGGGGTGACAATGGCCGGCGGCGTCCCCGCACTGACGCCGCCTGGCAGAATTCAAAGTCCAACAGGGGCCTGTAATCTCACCACAATTACACTAGGAGGCCCAGTCCGTATTCCGCCAATTGTCCATCAACACTAGACAGGCTATTCAAACCACCTGTTACACCATGAGGCTCTGCCAGCTGTCTCATGAGTGCCCACTGTCTCTGAGGCTATTTTACTGGTCCTTCCGTAACTCATCGGCCCCAAATTTCAGGAAAATTGGGCCTAGACACAACCCGGGATGGCAGGAGTGCCATCCCTGCTGGACAACACGGTAACGTCCGCGAATAACGGGGGTGGAGGGGGGGGAGGCTCCCCCCCTCCACCCAGATACGTCCTCGTCCACCTGCTACCCAGCTCCAACTGACGATTTCGCGGGCTAAGGAAACTCAAAATGCCCATACCTCCTCCCCTACTTTGTCTTGACCAATCAGCAGGAAGCCGGCACTGTTCCCTTGTGCCGCTTCCAATCACAGCCGTTCGCGCCAAAACACAGCTCGGAGCAGACATGCCTACCCCAATCACAGGCCTCACTCACCCTCAGGCGTCCCGTGACGTCACAAGGAGGGGTAGGCCTAAAGACAAGGGGCGCACTGTCTCACATGGTGGGTGGGGGGGGCCAACGGTCACCCCACTTTCCCCCCCCCCCCCACCTCTAACTGTTTGAGAGTGAAGTACCTCACATACCACTTCACTCTCACCTCACATCCTATTTCACAGAAACAGGAAAATTTCTGTAATTCACTCTACAGAGCAATCACAGTCCTCTAACCCGTCCCAAACGACAGTCCTTAACATAAGCTTTCATTCAACACCCCACAAGTGTATGTTGTTTGAAAGCTTCAGTTTCTAGAGTCCCTAGAGCGACTAGCCTAATCTAGAAACTAGAAAAACTAGCTGAGGGAATCTAGATTCCTTCACATAGGTGATCAATATAAATCAAAGTAAATTTGATTTATATTGGTCATCTATTGGAATTAATTATTCTAGTTCATTTTTATTTTCTTAAGTTCATACAACTTTTTTAGGATCTTAACTAAGCTTTTTTTTTAGTAAATTATCATTAAGTTTATATTACTTTAGGACTTTTATTCAACTTATTTTTTTTTTTGTAATCTAGGTTGCCTAGCCTCTCCACCCTTGCTCCATTGTTCTCTTGGCTTTGCCTGTGTCTCCTAGTGCAAATTATTTTCAGTGTACCTGGAAGTACCTTAAAGCAATCTATCTCATTTTTTGTATAGTTTTGTATATTTTTATTATATCTAGATCTTCTTTATAATTGCCTTTTTCCATCAAACAGCCCTCTTATGCAAACTAGTATAAACCCAGAACTAAACCTCTTATCTAGTATCTATGACAATCATCACTTTAATGATCAAAATTGCAGGTATTATACAGCACATTTTTTTAGATATACAAGAGTTGTTACATTCTTGTACAGCCACTAGTACGCGTAGCGTTTCGGGCAGGTCCCTGCATGGAATACAATCCTCGCCGCGAAGAATCGTTTTTACAACCAAGTACCCATTTTACTGTTGAGTTAAACAGAGGCTACAGTTAAGGATTTGCGCCCAGTAAATCCTCTCCGGCCAGGATACGAATCGACGACAAAGCGCTCGCAGAACGCCAGGCGAATGTCTTACCACTACACCACGGAGACATGATGTAAACAATGTATTAACACATAATCACAATGTTTCTGTAAATAACTTGAATGTAAGATTTCTAAGCAAACACCTTTATGATATTAGTATCATAATTCAAACAGTTGACAACAAATTCTCTTTTGTTGTGCTTACTGAAACGTGGTTAAAAGAGGATACTACTCAACTCTTCAACTTACCAAACTACTCAGCAATTCACAACTGTCGACCTATTCAAAGAGATGGTGGTACTGCTCTTTACTACCACCAAGAATTGACTTGCTTAACGGTAATTAAAACTAGAGACTCCTGTGGAGAGTATATCTTTGCCTGTTTCAGAGTCAAGGGCGACGAGGCTGTCCTGAATGTGGTTACCTTACCTTGAGGTTACCTTGAGGTGCTTCCGGGGCTTAGCGTCCCCACGGCCCGGTCGTCGACCAGGCCTCCTGGTTGCTGGACTGATTAGCCAGGCTGTTGGACGCGGCTGCTCGCAGCCTGACGTATGAGTCACAGCCTGGTTGATCAGGTATCCTTTGGAGGTGCTTATCCAGTTCTCTCTTGAACACTGTGAGGGGATTGCCAGTTATGCCCCTTATGTGTAGCGGAAGCGTGTTGAACAGTCTCGGGCCTCTGATGTTGATAGAGTTCTCTCTCAGAGTACCTGTTGCACCTCTGCTTTTCAACGGGGGTATTCTGCACATCCTGCCATGTCTTCTGGTCTCATGTGATGTTATTTCTGTGTGCAGGTTTGGGACCAGCCCCTCTAATATTTTCCACGTGTAAATTATTATGTATCTCTCCCGCCTGCGCTCAAGGGAGTACAGATTTAGGCTCTTTAGTCGGTCCCAATAGTTTAGATGTTTTACTGAGTGGATTCTAGCAGTAAAGGATCTCTGCATGCTCACCAGGTCAGCAATTTCTCCAGCTTTGAAAGGGGCTGTCATTGTGCAGCAGTACTCCACTCTAGAGAGCACAAGCGTTTTGAAAAGTGTCATCATCGGTATAGCATCTCTAGTGTGAAAAGTTCTTGTTATCCAGCCTGTCATTTTTCTTGCAGTTGTGACGGCTACTTTATTGTGTTCTTTAAAGGTAAGGTCTTCCGACATGAGTACACCCAGATCCTTTACATTGCCTTTTCGTTCTATGTTATGATTTGCCTGAGTTTTGTACGTGGTTTCCGTTTTTATATTTTCATTGTTTCTATAGCGCATGAGCTGGAACTTATCTTCGTTAAACACCATATTATTTTCTGTAGCCCATAGAAAGACCTGATCTACATCTGACTGGAGGTTTGCCGTGTCCTCTATGTTGCCTACTTTCATGAAGATCCTAGTGTCATCTGCAAAGGATGATACAGTGCTATAGGTTGTGTTTTTGTCTATGTCCGATATGAGGATGAGAAAAAGTACTGGAGCAAGCACAGTACCCTGGGGGACTGACCTCTTCACGGTTGATGGGCTGGATTTTATTTTGTTGACTATTACACATTGGGTTCTGTTGGTCAGGAAATTGTAGATCCATCTGCCTATTTTTCCGGTAATTCCTTTTGAACGCATTTTATGTGCAATAACGCCATGGTCACATTTATCAAAAGCTTTTGCGAAATCTGTGTAAATTACATCAGCGTTTTGTTTGTCTTCCATAGCATCTAATGCCATATCATAGTGGTCCAGCAACTGCGACAGGCAAGAGCGCCCTATTCTGAAACCATGTTGTCCGGGGTTATGGAGATGCTGTGATTCCATGTATTTTGTGATCTTACTTCTTAGCACTCTCTCAAAATTTTTTAGAATGTGCGATGTTAGTGCTATTGGTCTGTAATTTTTTGCCTCTGCCTTATTTCCTCCTTTATGAAGTGGTGCTATCTCTGCTGTTTTTAGTATATCAGGAATAACGCCAGTATCTAGGCTTTGTCTCCACAGAATGTGTGGGGGGCCTGCGATAGTGTTTTTTTTTTACAGTTCTTGATGAATATGGAGTTCCAAGAATCCGGGCCTGGTGCAGAGTGCATAGGCATACTGTTTATGGCTTCTTCAAAATCCAGTGAGGACAGGGTGACGTCTGATATATGATTTGATGTTGGTATCATATCCATGAAAAATTAATTTGGGTTATTAATCTTTAGTGCGTTTAATGGCTCACTGAAAACAGAGTCGTACTGCTTCCTCAGTAGCTTGCTCATTTCTTTGTTGTCATCGGTGAAAGTTCCATCTCCCTTTTGCAGTGGCCCGATACTAGATTTGTTTTTTATCTTGATTTTGCATAGGAGAAAAAATATTTCGGATTTCTCTCTATTTCACTGATGGCCTTTTGCTCTCTCTGCCTCTCCTGGGTTTTGTATGATTCTTGTAGCTTGCGTTCAATTGTTTCTATTTCTCTACCTAACCTTCTTCGCCGTTCTTGAGATAGGGTGCGACTCTCAAGTTGTTCCGCGATTCGTTTTCTTCGCCTATATAGGGAACGACGTTCCCGTTCCAATCTGCATCTCTTACTCTTTTTCTTAGGGGTATGCGGTTTGAACATATTTCTAGTGCTACTGAGCTTATTTTTTCCAGGCACTGGTTCAGGTTTGCATTTTCTTGCTGTTCTTCCAGTTTATTTCTGTGAAGTCCTGGTTTATTTGCTCCCAGTTTATCTGTTTATTATTGAAGTTGAATTTGCTGAAATCTCCTCCACCGGGAATCTGGACTGGTTTGGAGCAGGAATATGGTAGGAGCAGTCTACAGAATTCCTAACACTGATGTGACTGAATTCAACTCTAATTCAACTTCAATTCAACTCAGAAACCTAATACTAGGTAACAGACTGAACTAAAACCACCTAATTATTTCTGGGGACTTTAATGTTGACCTCTGCGAGCCTGAAAACCCTCCTGCTGCTAGTTTCCTCAACTGTGTGAATTCCTGCTTCCTCATACCCTTAATCACTAGACCTACTAGAATCACTGATAGTACTGCCTCTGCTCTTGATCACATCTGGACTAACATAACCTCTCAGGGATAATCTTCTTCAGGGATAATCATTGATAGCACCACAGACCATTACACATCATTTCTCCTAACCACCATTAATAAACCACCTCTAGAAACAAGGCAGTTAAGCTTTAGGCTGCACAATGAAACTTCTATAAAAAAATTTATTGCTGCTGTAGCTAATATGAACTGGGAGTCCGAATTAGGTAACATGGGGAACATCAACCTAGCAGTGCGAACATTTTGTGCAACAAATGCAAATGCAATGCAGTGCAACAATCCTCAAATCAAATAAATCTAAGAATAAACAATATCCAAATATGTAACAAAGTAGATGGCAAATTCCTAGGCGTTCTCATTGACCACAAGCTGAATTTCCAGGGACACATTCTAAATATATAAAAAAAAAGTTTCAAAAACTGTTGGCATTCTTTCTAAGATCAGATATTATGTACCTCACCCTGCCCTGGTGACACTCTATTACTCTCTCATCTATCCTTATCTCAACTATGGTATTTGTCCTTGGGGTTCTACTACCCAAAATCATTTACGTCCTCTAATTACTCAACACAAAGCTGCTGTTAGCACAATATCCAACTCTGGCCCCAGACATCACTCGGTACCCTTACTCAAATCTCTGAATATGTTAGATATTAAGTCACTGCACATCCTCTCATGTGTATTATATACATATAAAATGCTGAACTGTAATGTCAATCCTGACCTTAAAAGCTTCATTGAAGGTTGTAACAGAACCCATGAGCACCACATCAGAAACAAATACCTTTTGATATTCTAAGAGTACGACTTAATCAAACTAGAAATGCTCTACAAATCAAGGGATCCAGAATGTGGAATGACCTTCCCAACCATGTTAAAGACTGTACCTCTCTCAACCAGTTTAAGATAAAAACTATGCATTACCTAATGTTCAGAACTACCTTGCAGGTAACTATCCACAGTGTCTGTACCTAACCCCCTCTAACTCCACTGATGGTAATGAGATAATCCTTTCCCTTAAAACAAAGTCAAGTGCCCTTGCTGAGATACCAACTCTAACTTAGAAAAAGGCCTCCAGATTTTTATCTCATGCCATTACATTGCTCAACAACAAGTCACTTGAACTCCAAATCTTTCCAGATATTCTAAAACAAAAAGCGAGAGTAACCTCAGTCCATAAATGTGGCGAATTCACTGTTGTCAACAATTTCAGACCTATATCAATTCTGCCAAACTTGTCAAAAATATTTGAGAAACTGATCTACAAGCAGCTTTACTCTTTTCTAGCCAAACACAATATGCTTAGCTCTAGCCAATATGGCATCAAAACCAAAAAAAAAAAAAAACACTAACGAAGCACTGATTAGTATGATTAACTTGATACATGCAGCTCTTGATAAAATGAGTTCCCTGTTGGTTTATTTGTTGACCTACGTAAGGCTTTTGACACTGTCAACCACCAAAACCTTCTTCTTAAATTACATCATTATGGAGTCAGAGATCACTCCCTGCAAAACCTTAAGTCTATCCTTACTGACAGGTTTCAGTATGTTTCTGTGAATAATTCTATTTCTCCTACACTACCTATCAACACTGGTGTTCCACAGGGCAGCATACTTTGTCCTCTCCTCTTTCTCATCTACATTAATGACCTTCTAAATGCCTCCCAACACCTCAAACCAATCTTATTTGCTGATGACACAACCTTTATTTTCTCCAGACCTGACTTTCTTGCCCTAAATGTTACAGTGAATGCTGAACATAATAAAGTTCATCTTTGGCTAATTGCTAATAAACTCACCTCTAACACTGACTAAACTTTCTTTATGCCCGAAACGCTTTGCGTAATAGTGGCTTTAGGCATTGTATGTACTAGCTCTACCTATAAGTCTACCAATCCTTGTAAAAATTTATTGTATGTATGTACCTTACCTAAATAAAATTGTTGTTGTTGTTGTTGTTGTTTATTTTATTTGGTAATAAATCCTCAAATCAAATTAATCTAAGAATAAACAATATCCAGAACAGTAACAAAGTAGATGGGAAATTCCTTGGTGTTCTCATCGACCACAAGCTGAATTTCCAGGGACACATTCTAAATATAGCAAAAAAAGTTTCTAAAATTGTTGGCATTCTTTCTAAGATCAGATATTATGTACCTCACCCTGCCCTGGTAACCCTCTGTTACTCTCATATTTATCCATATCTCAATTATGGTATTTGTGCTTGGGGTTCTACTTCCCAAAATCATTTACATCATCTAATTATTCAACACAAAGCTGCTATTAGAACAATATCTAACTCTGGCCCCAGACAGCACTTGGTAACCTTACTTAAATCTCTGAATATGTTAGATATTAAATCACTGCACATCCTCTCTTGTGTATTCTATATATTTATAACTCTGAACTGTAATGTCAATCCTGACCTTCAACGCTTCCTAGAAGGTTGTAACAGAACTCATGAGCACCACACCAGAAACAAATACCTATTTGATATTCCAAGAGTTAGACTTAATCAAACTAATAATGCTCTACATATCAAGGGACCCAGAATGTGGAATGACCTTCCCAGTCATGTCAAAGATTGTACCTCTCTCAACCAGTTTAATAGAAAAACTAAGTACTACCTAATGAACTCCATATAACCTACCTTACCCCCTAAATGTCAACCCAAGTCTTACTATTTTAAACAATGCTGTTTGTTTGTACAATTGCTGATTTCTGCCATATTCCTCCCCCTCCCTTTTTTTAACACAATTTATACTTTAATCTCAATTAGTATTAAGTTTTAGTCTAAGTGTTTTTTTCCCTCCCCCCACACCTTGCCCGAAATGCTAAGCGTATAAGTGGCTTTAGGTATTGTATGTACTAGCTCTATCTATAAATCCAACATTGTTTGTAACTCTTTATCTATGTAAAGAGTTACGTAGAGGCAGACGGGCTATGGGAGCCGGTTGGCCGAGCGGACAGCACGCTGGACTTGGGATCCTGTGGTCCTGGGTTCGATCCCAGGCGCCGGCGAGAAACAATGGGCAGAGTTTCTTTCACCCTATGCCCCCTGTTACCTGGCAGTAAAATAGGTACCTGGGTGTTAGTCACCTGTCACGGGCTCCTTCCTGGGGGTGGAGGCCTGGTCGAGGACCGGGCCACGGGGACACTAAAGCCCCGAAATCATCTCAAGATGTATGTACTTTTATCTGAATAAAAAGTTGAATTTGACCTAGGGGCTTTAATCAACCTACGAGCTTCAATCATCGGCCTACGAGCCTTATTCCTGGCCAACGGGCCTTATTCCTGGCCAACGGGCCTTATTCCTGGCCAACGGGCCTTATTCCTGGCCTACGGGCCTTATTCCTGGCCAACGGGCCTTATTCCTGGCCAACGGGCCTTATTCCTGGCCAACGGGCCTTATTCCTGGCCTACGGGCCTTATTCCTGGCCAACGGGCCTTATTCCTGGCCAACGGGCCTTATTCCTGGCCAACGGGCCTTATTCCTGGCCTACGGGTTTTATTTCCAGCCTACATACTTTAATTATTGGGCTACATCCCTTATCAATCGACCTATGAGCTTCAATCTCGGCCTACGAGCCTTACTCTCGGCCTACGTGCTTTATTCCTGGCCTACGGCTTTATTTCAAGCCTACATGCTTTATTTATTTATTTATTTATTTATTTATTTATTTATTTATTTATGCATATACAAGAAGGTACATTGGGAATGTGAGGATACATAATATGGTAATTACAATCTTGTAAAGCCACTATTACGCTCAGCGTTTCGGGCAGGTCCTTAACCTAAGACAATTTTAAGTAGGTAAATACTTGCAAAATTTATAAAAATGATAACAGTTACAAGGAAAAAAACAAAGGATGAGAGAAAATTGTAGGTATATTAAAGCACATAGGTAGCTCAGATTGATTGCAATGACAGCTTGAATGATAGTTGACAAAAATTGGTAGGCACAGTACAGCATATGGCTAGCACATAAAAGAAGACAGCAATGAACACAATGATAAGGTTGTTTGGGTTAAGTACATAAAGATTGGGAGATTGGGTAACACTAGATACAGAGCAAATTTAAAGCTCAGTGTAGGAAACTAAGAAGATGAAATTAGGTACTTTTTGGTTTTGCTTTTAAATAAGGCAAAAGTTTGACAGCTTTTCAATTCACTAGGGAGTGAGTTCCATAGACTAGGTCCCTTAATTTGCATAGAGTGTTTACACAGATTAAGTTTGACCCTGGGGATATCAAAGAGATATTTATTTCTGGTGTGGTGATTATGGGTCCTATTACATCTGTCCAGGGAGAGTTTCAGAGCATGGTTTGCATTTAAGAACAGGGTTTTGTAAATGTAGTTGACACAAGAGAATGTGTTTAGGGAGTTAATATTTAGCAAGTTTAGGGATTTAAACAAGGGAGCTGAGTGTTGTCTGAAAGCAGAGTTTGTCATTATTCTGATAGCAGATTTTGCTGGGTGATGATGGGCTTAAGGTGATTTGCAGTGGTAGACCCCGATGCACAGATACCATAATTAAGATAGGGGTAGATTAGTGCATAATATAGTGAGAGGAGAGCAGAGTTAGGCACATAATATCTTATTTTAGAGAGTATACCAACTGAGACTTTCTTAGTTATGTCTTAGAGACTTTCTTAGTTATGTGTTGAATGTGGGTGCTGAAGTTGAGTCTCTTGTCTAGGAATAGGCCAAGAAACTTGCATCATTTTTATTACTGATGTTAATGTTGTCTATCTGTAGCTGAATTGCATTTGATGATTTGCTTCAAAATAAGATGTAGTAAGTCTTTTCTATGTTTAATGTCAGTTTGTTAGTTGACATCCATAAGTGGACTTTTTTAAATTCATTATTCACAACATTATTTAGTGTATGTGGGTTGAGGTCTGAATAGATAAGGGTAGTATCGTCAGCAAACAATATAGGTTTAAGAATATTAGAGACATTAGGCAGATCATTTATATATATAAGAAATAGAAGAGGTCCTAAGATACTGCCCTGTGGCACTCCAACGGTAATTGGTAGAGTGGAAGAAGTTGTATCATTGATGGTTACATATTGGTGTCTGTCATTAAGATAGGATCGGATGTAGTCAAGGGCAAGGCCTCAGATTCCATAATGCTGGAGTTTAAGTAAGAGGTAGTTGTGATTAACAGTATCAAAGGCTTTTCTTAGGTCAATGAAGAGTCAATCGGAAACTCATTTTTGTCAAGGGCTGAGTAGATTACGTCAAGGAGACTAATGATTGCATCGTTGGTGCTCTTTTGGGACCGGAAGCCAAACTGGCAGGGGCTGAGTATGTCGAATTTTACGAGGTAGGAATAGAGCTGTTTGTAAATAATTTTTTCAAATATTTTTGATAGAATGGGTAGATTTGATATTGGTCTATAATTGTCTTTATTCATCGGGCTACGTCCCCTTTTTTCAATTGACCTACGAGCTTCACTTTCGGCCTACGAGCCTTACTCTCGGCCTACGTACTTTATTCCCAGCCTACGAGCTTTACTTCTAACCTACGAGCTTCTTTGTCTGCCTACGTGCATTCTCTGCCTATGTGCTTTATTCGGCCTACGTGCCAGACTCCCTTGGCTTGGGTGCTTTATTCAACGAACTACAAGCTTATTCATTTCCCTACATGGTTTTCATCATTAGCCTACGTGACATATTTACACGGCCTCCGTGCCCCTTACTACACCCAGGCCACGTCGTTCTACGAAACGGCAGGTGACGGCGTAAAACTCAGCTGGTCACATGTAACAGTGCAAGTATTTTGCACTCTTTCATGTATAATTGTGAATTATAATTGTGGGTGGGTGTGTGAGTGTGTATGTGTGTGTGCGTGTTAGTGTGGTGCGAGATGGTACGAGAGAGATGTTGACTAGCTTCAATCCGCTGACACGGCAGTACTCAACAAGGAGGGCCTTGTGTACTGCAGGATCAGCCTGGGTCCTATAAGGTTAGTTTTGCTTCTCAGTCCTTATTTAGGCATGAGGAAGAATACGTACACAGCTTCCCCATGTTGGGGGTGGCTGGTAGATTCAGTTAGCGACCGCCTTGCACAGAGAGGTGACCAGCCAGTCTTCCCACCCTGGTGGATGCCAGTCACCATCAGGGTGTATCCGTCTGAGTTGTGAGGTAAGAGTGTCAGTAATGCATTGTCTTGATTGGGTGTCTTAGTGGTGACGAGCTGAACCATTTAGCCAAGTATGGTGTGGGCGTGTATGGAGTGGGTGATCCCTCCCCATTTCAATTTGGTCAATATTGTGTTAAATAATAGGATGTCAAAATGTTAAATATAAATTCCTGGGAATTTAAATAATTTGAAATAATTTGATTCAATAAATGTCTATGTGTAGAAGAACAAGCTTGACTTTTGTTTAGTCCCTCTTTTTGGAATCAATGTCCCCTCAAGTAAGGGTTAAGCCTAGAAATAACTAGATGAACAGGTGAGAGATAACTAAATTAAACAGTGTTCCTGTCGCATTGTTTAAATAAGTGAAATTTATATATAGTTTCAATGACAGGTGGTGGCAGCTTTCATCAGAACATCAGTATAGTATAACATCATAGATAGTATAACAGTCAGGCTACACTCCCCTACTCTCTCTATTATTTCTCCTCCTACGTCACTTTACTCCCTCTCTATTATTTCTCCTCCTACGTCACTCTACTCCCTCTCTATTATTTCTCCTCCTACGTCACTCTACTCCCTCTCTATTATTTCTCCTCCTACGTCACTCTACTCCCTCTCTATTATTTCTCCTCCTACGTCACTCTACTCCCTCTCCTTCCTTCTCTCCCTCCTGCCTCCCCTCTTCCCATTCGCTCCCGTTTTCTATTCCCACTCGCCTCTCTCTACCCTAGTTCCCCCTCAACCTTAGCCATGTTGTCCCCTCTCTTCTCTTCCTTACTTTGCTTTACTTTCTCACCTTTTTCCACGCAGAGTAGATTGTGGAGCTGGGAGACGCGGCGGCGCCCGCTGGCCTAAGCTTGCCCACGCCTGAATCAACGACTCTGGCAGCTAAGATAATTTATTACCCTTCATCTCACTGAAGTTTACTAGAATTTGATAGTTACCTTACATTGTTACAGTATAGTTATTCTGCAATATATTCTGCAATATATTCATATATTCATGCAATATATTATGCAATATATTCTCCTTTCTACCAGCTGAATTCTCCTATGGCCACACAATAACCCACAATGACTTTCCCAGACGTTCAGCAGTTTACCTTCCACGTCAAATGTCCGGCTTGTTCTACAGTATAGTTATTCTACAATATATTAATCTCATTTTTCACTGAGGAACTTCATTCTGGTCCTAAATTTGCCTCCGGGTATTCAGCAGTATCTTTATGCTGGTGTTTCTCTCATTAGACAGCTGTAATATTATGCATTTTTATGTACACCACAACTCTAATAAATTATATTATTATTATCATAATTATTATTATTGTAATGATTAGTTATTATAATAATTTCTTAATTTATTATTAACATTGTTTTCAGTGTCTAATATTAAAACAATTTTTAAAGGCATGCAGTGTTAGTATTCACCAATCTTAAGGCTACATTCCTTCTCCTGCAGTTAGGCTGCGATCAAAAATGTTCTCAGACTTATTAGGCTTGATGGCTGGGGCGATTACTTTAGCCTCTTAAATTTATTAAGACAAATTCCAGGAATTGCTTCTTGCAATTTATAGCATTCATTCAGGAACTTCATCCATGTAATTTAATGCCGTCATTAATGGGGCCATTAACGCTTCGCTTTCGGCTACTGCAAGTTTAACGATGCCTTTTAATTTATTGTCTTAATATTTTGTTAATAGATGTGTATGGAGCTACCTTACATCTTTAACTACAAGTTGTTCACTATTTATCATGGTTAAGCAGAGGGGGGCTTAATGCTTGTTCCCTGGTGAGATTCATTATTGTTTTAACAGCAGTACCATTACTAGGCATGTAAGTTAACCCCCCCCCCACTAGCAGTGGCGTTATTCCTGACCTTTCACCCTTAATTTTCTTGTAGGAAACTAACATCCTCTCCACCAATGTTTCGCGTTTTCTAAGCGTGCTAAAAACGACATTTCATTGTTTTAGGCAAATTTTAAATTACGTTTAATATACGTGTTTTGAGAATTTGTAAAGACGAGTATAAAACGGGAGGGTCATAACGTTTAGTAAAACGTGTTTTAAAAATTATGATATAAAGTTTTAGAGCAAAGGTTTTTAAAATGTTAATTCTAATTATTAATTATTGGATTTATTAGGTATAATTATTTTTATTGCATTTAGAAAGACAGACAGAGAGAGAGAGAAAGCGAGAGAGAGAGAAGAGAGAGGAAAGAGAGAGAAAGAGAGAGAGAGAAAGCAAGCGAGAGAGAGAGAGAGAGGAGAGAGAAGGAAGAAAGAGAGGAGAAAGAGAGAGAAGAAGAGTGAGAAGATGAGAGAGAGAAGCAGAAAGATTGAGAAGAAGAGAGAGACAGAGAGAGAGAGAAAGCGAGAGAGAGAGAGAGAGGAGAAAGAGAGAGAAGAAGAGTGAGAAGATGAGAGAGAGAAGCAGAAAGATTGAGAAGAAGAGAGAGACAGAGAGAGAGAGAAGCGAGAGAGAGAGAGAGAGGAGAAAGAGAGAGAAGAAGAGTGAGAAGATGAGAGAGAGAAGCAGAAAGATTGAGAAGAAGAGAGAGACAGAGAGAGAGAGAAGAAGGAGAGAGATATAGAAGAAGAGAGAGAAGAATGAGAAGAAAAAGAGAGATAGAAGAAGAAAAAGATAGAGACAAGGAGAGGAGAGTGGGGAGAGATCAAGAGTTAGAGAGAGAGAGTTAGAGAGAGAGAGTTAGAGAGAGAGAGAGAGAGAGAGAGAGAGAGAGAGAGAGAGGAGAGAGAGAGATGAGAGAGAGAGAGAGAGAGAGAGAGAGAGAGAGAGAGAGAGAGAGAGAGTGTGTGTGTGTGTGTGTGTGTGTGTACTCACTTATTTGTACTCACCTATTTGTGCTTGCGAGGGTTGAGCTTTGGCTCTTTGGTCCCGCCTCTCAACTGTCAATCAACTGGTGTACAGATTCCTGAGCCTGCTGGGCTCTATCATATCTACATTTAAAACTGTGTATGGAGTCAGCCTCCACCACATCACTGCCTAGTGCATTCCATCCGTTAACTACTCTGACACTGAAAAAGTTCCTTCTAACGTCTCTGTGGCTCATGTGGGTACTCAGTTTCCACCTGTGTCCCCTTGTTCGCGTCCCACCAGCGTTGAATAGTTTATCCTTGTTTACCCGGTCGATTCCTCTGAGGATTTTGTAGGTTGTGATCATGTCTCCCCTTACTCTTCTGTCTTCCAGTGTCGTAAGGTGCATTTCCCGCAGCCTTTCCTCGTAACTCATGCCTCTTAGTTCTGGGACTAGTCTAGTGGCATACCTTTGGACTTTTTCCAGCTTCGTCTTGTGCTTGACAAGGTACGGGCTCCATGCTGGGGCCGCATACTCCAGGATTGGTCTTACATATGTGGTGTACAAGATTCTGAATGATTCCTTACACAGGTTCCTGAACGCTGTTCTGATGTTAGCCAGCCTCGCATATGCCGCAGACGTTATTCTTTTTATGTGGGCTTCAGGAGACAGGTTTGGTGTGATATCAACTCCTAGATCTTTCTCTCTGTTCGTTTCATTAAGTACTTCATCTCCTATTCTGTATCCTGTGTTTGGCCTCCTATTTCCACCACCTAGTTTCATTACTTTGCATTTACTCGGGTTGAACTTCAACAGCCATTTGTTGGACCATTCACTCAGTCTGTCTAGGTCATCTTGTAGCCTCCTACTATCGTCCTCAGTTTCAATCCTCCTCATAATTTTTGCATCATCGGCAAACATTGAGAGAAACGATTCTATACCCTCTGGAAGATCATTTACATATATCAGAAACAGTATAGGTCCAAGGACTGACCCCTGCGGTACTCCACTCGTAACGTCTCGCCAATCTGAAACCTCACCCCTCACACTGACTCGTTGTCTCCTGTTACTTAGGTACTCCTGTATCCAACGGAGTACCTTCCCTTTCACTCCAGCCTGCATCTCCAGTTTTTTCACTAGCCTCTTGTGTGGCACTGTGTCAAAGGCTTTCTGACAATCCAACAATATGCAGTCTGCCCACCCTTCTCTTTCTTGCCTTATTTTTGTTGCCTGGTCGTAGAATTCAAGTAACCCTGTGAGGCAGGACCTGCCATCCCTGAATCCATGTTGATGCTGTGTTACAAAGTTCTTTCGCTCCAGGTGCTCCACTAGCTTTCTTCGCACAATCTTCTCCATCATCTTGCATGGTATGCAGGTTAGGGACACTGGTCTGTAATTCAGTGCCTCCTGTCTATCCCCTTTCTTGTATATCGGGACTACGTTAGCTGCTTTCCAAATTTCTGGCAGTTTCCCTGTTGCCAGTGATTTGTTATACACCATGGAGAGCGGGAGGCACAGTTCTTCTGCTCCTTCCTTTAGTATCCAAGGGGAGATTCCTTCTGGGCCTATAGCCTTTGTCACATCCAATTCTAGTAAACACTTCCTTACTTCCCCGCTGTAATCTCAAACTCTTCCAGTGGTTCCTGGTTAGCTATTCCCTCTCTTATCTCTGGGATTTCTCCTTGCTCTAAGGTGAAGACCTCTTGGAATTTCTTATTCAGTTCCTCACACACTTCCTTGTCGTTTGTAGTGAATCCTTCTGCCCCTATCCTTAATTTCATAACCTGTTCCTTTACTGTTGTTTTTCTCCTGATGTGGCTATGCAGCAATTTAGGCTGAGTCTTTGCCTTGCTTGCAATGTCATTTTCGTATTGTCTTTCTGCCTCTCTTCTCATCCTAACATATTCATTCCTGGCATTCTGGTATCTTTCTCTGCTCTCCAGTGTCCTGTTATTCCTACAGTTTCTCCATGCCCTTTTACTTTGCTGCTTAGCTAGCCTACATCTCTGATTAAACCATGGGTTTCTCATCTTCATTTCACTGTTTTCCTTTTGGACTGGGACAAACTTGTTTGCTGCGTCCTTGCATTTTTGCGTGATGTATTCCATCATATCTTGGGCCGTCTTTTCCCTGAGCTCTGTTTCCCATGCTATATCTGCTAGGCATTTTCTTATCTCCTCATAGTTTCCCTT
>NC_091150.1:25489998-25567498 GCF_040958095.1 Procambarus clarkii | reverse complement strand
CTAATAATTCCACACTTAACATAAAATTTAACCCTCCCATATATTACTAGTGGGGATCAAGCCCCAAGGTTTATTGATTAGCATGATCGATCCAGACCTCGGTTATTGCTCAGTGGCAATGGTCTGGTGGTGGCAGCGCAAGGCGATTCTAGAGTTTTGCTAGACGTCTATTTCACGTCATAAGGGTTGTAGAATCTTAATCCGGTCAAGTGGCTTAAGACCACGTGGCGTGGGGTGGGCTCAGGTATAGCTCTGGGGTTCCCTTGGTGTGAGTAAGTGACCACGTGGCGTGGGGTCGGCTCAGGTATAGCTCTGGGGTTCCCTTGGTGTGAGTAAGTGAACACGAGGCGTGGGGTGGGCTCAGGTATAGCTCTGGGGTTCCCTTGGTGTGAGTAAGTGACCACGTGGCGTGGGGTGGGCTCAGGTATAGCTCTGGGGTTCCCTGGGTGTGAGTAAGTGACCACGTGGCGTGGGGTCGGCTCAGGTATAGCTCTGGGGTTCCCTTGGTGTGAGTAAGTGAACACGTGGCGTGGGGTCGGCTCAGGTATAGCTCTGGGGTTCCCTTGGTGTGAGTAAGTGAACACGTGGCGTGGGGTGGGCTCAGGTATAGCTCTGGGGTTCCCTGGGTGTGAGTAAGTGACCACGTAGCGTGGGGTGGGCATAGGTATAGCTCTGGGGTTCCCTTGGTGTGAGTAAGTGACCACGTGGCGTGGGGTGGGCTCAGGTATAGCTCTGGGGTTCCCTTGGTGTGAGTAAGTGAACACGTGGCGTGGGGTGGGCTCAGGTATAGCTCTGGGGTTCCCTGGGTGTGAGTAAGTGAACACGTGGCGTGGGGTCGGCTCAGGTATAGCTCTGGGGTTCCCTTGGTGTGAGTAAGTGAACACGAGGCGTGGGGTGGGCTCAGGTATAGCTCTGGGGTTCCCTTGGTGTGAGTAAGTGAACACGAGGCGTGGGGTGGGCTCAGGTATAGCTCTGGGGTTCCCTTGGTGTGAGTAAGTGAACACGAGGCGTGGGGTGGGCTCAGGTATAGCTCTGGGGTTCCCTGGGTGTGAGTAAGTGAACACGTGGCGTGGGGTCGGCTCAGGTATAGCTCTGGGGTTCCCTTGGTGTGAGTAAGTGACCACGTGGCGTGGGGTGGGCTCAGGTATAGCTCTGGGGTTCCCTTGGTGTGAGTAAGTGACCACGTGGCGTGGGGTGGGCTCAGGTATAGCTCTGGGGTTCCCTGGGTGTGAGTAAGTGACCACGTGGCGTGGGGTGGGCACAGGTATAGGTCTGGGGTTCCCTGGGTGAGAGTAAGTGAACAAAGAATACGGGGGGGGGGGGGGTTGACGGTAACAAGAGAAGTAGAGAGAGGGGAACCCTCACCCGTGTTACATTTGGTCCCGCCTCTCAACTGTCAGTCAACTGGTGTACAGGTTCCTGAGCCTACTGGGCTCTATCATATCTACACTTGAAACTGTGTATGGAGTCACCCTCCACCACATCACTTCCTAGTGCATTCCATTTGTTAACTACTCTGACACTGAAAAAATTCTTTCTAACGTCTCTGTGGCTCATCTGGATACTCAGTTTCCACCTGTGTCCCCTTGTTCGTGTCCCACCCGTGCTGAAGAGTTTGTCTTTCTCCACTTTGTCAATTCCCCTGAGAATTTTGTAGGTGGTTATCATGTCTCCCCTTACTCTTCTGTTTTCCAGAGATGTGAGGTTCAGCTCCTTTAGCCTTTCCTCGTAGCTCATTCCTCTCAGTTCCGGGACGAGCCTGGTGGCATACCTCTGAATCTTCTCTAACTTTGTCTTGTGTTTAACTAGGTATGGACTCCAGGCTGGAGCTGCATGCTCCAGGATTGGTCTTACATAAGTGGTATACAGGGTTCTGAAAGATTTCTTACACAAGTTTCTAAAGAACAATAACGTGGCTAAAGTATATTGACCAGACCACACACTAGAAGGTTAAGGGACGACGACGTTTCGGTCCGTCCTGGACCATTCTCAAGTCGATTGTCGACAATCAACTTGAGAATGGTCCAGGACGGACCGAAACGTCGTCGTCCCTTCACCTTCTAGTGTGTGGTCTGGTCAACTTTCTAAAGGCAGTTCTTATGTTGGCCAGTCTAGCATATGCCGCTGAAGATATTATTTTGATGTGGGCCTCTGGGGACAGGTTCGGTGTGATATCAACCCCCAGATCTTTCTCTCTATTTGACTCTTGCAGGATTTCACCTCCCAGATGATACCCGTGTGTGTGTGTGTGTGTGTGTGTGTGTGTGTGTGTGTGTGTGTGTGTGTGTGTGTGTGTGTGTGTGTGTGTGTGTGTGTGTGTGTGTGTGTGTGTGTGTGTGTGTGTGTGTGTTTGTGTGTGTGTGTGTGTGTGTGTGTGTGTGTGTGTGTGTGTGTGTGTGTGTGTGTGTGTGTGTGTGTGTGTGTGTGTGTGTGTGTGTGTGTGTGTGTGTGTGTGTGTGTGTGTGTGTGTGTGTGTGTGTGTGTGTGTAATTACCTAAGTGTAGTTACAGGATGAGAGCTACACTCGTGGTGTCCCGTCTTCCCAGCACTCTTTGTCATATAACGCTTTGAAACTACTGACGGTCTTGGCCTCCACCACCTTCTCACCTAACTTGTTCCAACCGTCTACCACTCTGTTTGCGAAAGTGAATTTTCTTATATTTCTTCGGCATCTGTGTTTAGCTAGTTTAAATCTATGACCTCTTGTTCTTAAACTTCCAGGTCTCAGAAAATCTTCACTATCGATTTTATCAATTCCTGTTACTATTTTGTATGTAGTGATCATATCACCTCTTTTTCTTCTGTCTTCTAGTTTTGGCATATTTAATGCCTCTAACCTCTCCTCGGAGCTCTTGCCCTTCAGTTCCGGGAGCCACTTAGTAGCATGTCTTTGCACCTTTTTCAGTTTGTTGATGTGCTTCTTAAGATATGGGCACCACACAACCGCTGCATATTCTAGCTTGGGCCTAACAAAAGTCGTGAACAATTTCTTTAGTATATTGCCATCCATGTATTTAAAAGCAATTCTGAAGTTAGAAAGCGTGGCATAGGCTCCTCGCACAATATTCTTTATGTGGTCCTCAGGTGATAGTTTTCTATCTAGAACCACCCCTAGATCTCTTTCTTTATCAGAATTCTTTAAAGATTTCTCACATAATATATAGGTTGTGTGAGGTCTATGTTCTCCTATTCCACATTCCATAACATGGCATTTATTAACATTAAATTCCATTTGCCAAGTGGTGCTCCATATACTTATTTTGTCCAGGTCATCTTGAAGGGCATGACAATCATCTAAGTTTCTTATTCTTCCTATTATCTTAGCATCATCAGCAAACATGTTCATGTAATTCTGTATATCAACTGGTAGATCATTTATGTAGACAATAAACATCACTAGTGCAAGAACTGAACCCTGTGGTACTCCACTTGTGACATTTCTCCAGTCCGATACATTGCCTCTGATCACTGCCCTCATTTTTCTATCAGTCAGAAAATTTTTCATCCATGTTAGAAGCTTACCTGTCACCCCTCCAATATTTTCCAGTTTCCAGAACAACCTCTTATGTGTGTGTGTGTGTGTGTGTGTGTGTGTGTGTGTGTGTGTGTGTGTGTGTGTGTGTGTGTGTGTGTGTGTGTGTGTGTGTGTGTGTGTGTGTGTGTGTGTGTGTGTGTGTGTGTGTGTGTGTGTGTGTGTGTGTGTGTGTGTGTGTGTGTGTGTGTGTGTGTGTGTGTGTGTGTGTACTTACCTCGTAATCGCCCAGTATACCTTGCGTGTGTGTGTGTGTGTGTATACTCATCAAGAATACCTTGTGTGTGTGTGTGTGTTTTGTGTACTCACCTAGTTGTGCTTGCGGGGGTTGAGCTCTGGCTCTTTGGTCCCGCCTCTCAACCGTCAATCAACAGGTGTACAGGTTCCTGAGCCTATTGAGCTCTATCATATCTACACTTGAAACTGTGTATGGAGTCAGTCTCCACCACATTACTTCCTAATGCATTCCTAATGGCTCATTTGGGCACTCAGTTTCCACCTGTGTCCCCTAGTGCGTGTGCCCCTTGTGTTAAATAACCTGTCTTTATCAACCCTGTCGATTCCCTTGAGAATCTTGAATGTGGTGATCATGTCCCCCTAACTCTTCTGTCTTCCAACGAAGTGAGGTTTAATTTCCGTAGTCTCTCCTTGTAGCTCATACCTCTCAGCTCGGGTACTAGTCTGGTGGCAAACCTTTGAACCTTTTTCAGTTTAGTCTTATGCTTGACTAGATATGGACTCCATGCTGGAGCCGCATACTCCAGAATTGGTCTGACATATGTGGTATATAATGTTCTGAAAGATTCCTTACACAAGTTTCTAAAGGCCGTTCTTATGTTAGCCAAACTGGCATATGCTGCTGATGTTATCCTCTTGATATGAGCTTTAGGGGACAGGTCTGGCGTGATATCAACCCCAGGTCTTTCTCTCTCCCTGACTCTTGAAGTATCTCATCTCCCAAATGATACCTTGTATCTGGTCTCCTGCTTCCTACCCGTATCTTCATTACATTACATTTGCTTGGGTAACAACCATTCTTAACAACCATTTGTTCGACCATTCCTGCAGCTTGTCCAGGTCTTCTTGAAGCCTCAAGCTGTCCTCCTCTGTCTTAATCCTTCTCATAATTTTGGCGTCGTCAGCAAACATTGAGAGGAATGAGTCTATACCCTCTGGGAGATCATATACGTATATCAGAAACAGGATAGGTCCAAGCACAGAGCCCTGTGGGACTCCACTGGTGACTTCACGCTATTCTGAGGTCTCACCCCTAACTGAAACTCTCTGCTTCCTATTGCTTAGGTACTCCCTTATCCACTGGAGCGCCCTACCAGTTACTCCTGCCTGTTTCTCCAGCTTATGCATCAACCTTTTATGGGGTACTGTGTCAAAGGCTTTCCGACTGTGCAAAAAATGCAGTCCGCCCATCCTTCTCTTTCTTGCTTAATCTTTGTCACCTGATCATAGAATTCTATCAAGCCTGTAAGGCAAGATTTACCCTTCCTGAACCCATGTTGGTGGGTTGTCACGAAGTCTCTTCTCTCCAGATGTGTTATTAGGTTTTTTCTCACAATCTTCTCCATCACCTTGCATGGTATACAAGTTAAGGACACTGGCCTGTAGTTCAATGCCTCTTGTCTGTCACCCTTTTTGTATATTGGGACTACATTAGCAGTCTTCCATATTTCTGGTAGGTCTCCCATTTCCAGTGACCTACTATACACTATGGAGAGTGGCAAGCAAAGTGCTCCTGCACACTCTTTCAATACCCATGGTGAGATTCCGTCCGGCCCAACAGCTTTTCTGACATCCAGCTCCAATAATTGCTCCTTGACCTCATCTCTTGTAATTTCGAACCTTTCCAAGGTCACCTGGTTTGCTGCCACCTCTCCTAGCGCCATGACTTCTCCCTGTTCTATTGTAAAGACCTCCTGGAACCTTTTGTTGAGTTCTTCATGCACCTCTTTGTCATTCTTTGTGTACCTGTCCTCGCCCACCCTAAGTTTCATCACCTGTTCCTTCACTGTTGTCTTCCTTCTGATATGACTGTGTAGTAGCTTTGGTTCAGTCTTGGCTTTATTAGCTATATCATTTTCATACCTTTTCTCAGCTGCTCTTCTCACACTAACATACTTGTTCCTGGTTCTCTGGTATCTCTCTCTACTTCCTGGTGTTCTGTTATTACGGAAGTTCCTCCATGCCCTTTTGTTCAGCTCCTTTGCTTTCACACATTCCTTATTAAACCACGAATTCTTCCTTTGCTTCTCTGTTTTTTCCTGTCGGATTGGGACAAACCTGCTTACAGCCTCCTGACATTTTTGGGTGACATAGTCCATCATGTCTTGTACGGACTTGGTTCCGAGTTCTGTGTCCCAATGTATATCCCATAGGAATTTATTCATCTTCTCATAGTTTCCCTTTTGATACGCCAGCCCTTTGTTTCCCAGTTCTTTTTTGGGGGTGATAATTCCCTGCTCAACCAGGTACTCAAAGCTCAATACACTATGATCACTCATTCCCAAGGGGGCTTCCAACTTAACTTCCCTTATATCCGACTCATTTAGGGTAAATATCAGATCAAGCAAGGCTGGTTCATCCCCTCCTCTCATTCTTGTCGGTCCCTTGACGTGTTGACTTAGAAAGTTTCTTGTTGCCACATCCAGCAGCTTAGCTCTCCATGTGTCTGGGCCTCCATGTGGGTCTCTGTTCTCCCCATCTATCTTCCCATGGTTGAAGTCTCCCATGATTAGTAGTCTGGATCCGTTCCTGTTAGCCACAGAAGCTGTTCTCACTAATATATTGATGGTGGCCAAGTTGTTTCTATCATATTCCTGTCTGGGTCTTCTGTCATTCGGCGGGGGGCTATATATGACTAATATTATAATTTTCTGTCCTCCAGTTTCTATGGTGCCTGATATGTAGTCACTGAAACCTTCACAGTTCTGAATTACCATCTACACGACCTCCTCCTTTCCCTTCTCTCTCTTTCCTCACTACATAGTAGCCCTATAGAAACACTGTGTTTGTTATAGTTTTCGTTAGCTTTGTTTCTGTGAGTGCTATTATGTCTGGGTTTTCTTCTAGTGCCCATTCTCCGAGTTCACTTGTTTTATTTGTAATCCCATCTATGTTAGTGTACATTGCCTTGAAGCTCACTTTCTTCTGTTCATTTTCTTGTTCCTTTCTTGGCGAGCATTCTGCTGGTGTGGGAAACTGTTCCGTGGGTGAAAAGATCTGTGAGGTGGTTTGCAGGGTCTCAGAGGATTTTGGGGTGGGGGGTGGGGGTTTAAGGGAAGGGGGGACAGGTAGGGTGTGGGGGTTTAAGGGAAGGGGAGACAGGTAGGGTGTGGGGGTTTAAGGGAAGGGGAGACAGGTAGGGTGTGGGTTAAGGAGATAGGGGGGACATGGAGGATACTGGGTGAGGGGGGAGGAGGGATAGGGAGGGTATGGAATGAAGGGGGAGGGGAGACAGGGGGGGAAAGGTGGGAGGGGGGACATGACGGGAATGGGGAAGGGGTGACAGGGTCAGAATGGGGTGGGGGGGGCGGGAGGGAGGGTTGGGTGGGGCAGGTAGGGTGAGGGGAAGGGAGGGTTTCTATGCAGAAGGGGTTGGTGGTGTTGCTCTCCCCTCTGGTGTTGCTGGGATGCTGGTCTTGGGTTCCCCTCTTGTCTCTAGGACTGTTGTGTTGGGGGCTGTGATTTCCTGGTTTGCTCCTCTCTCCCTGCGCTTCCTCCTAGCCTCTGCTGCCCTGGCTCTGTCCTCCTTCGTCCTGTCCCTCTGCAGGAATACTTTTTTGTATCCCTCCACATGCTGCAGACGACTCTTTCTTTCGAGAATATCCTCCTTCGTGGTTTCGTTTGTAAACACCACCTTTACAAGTCGGTTTCTGTCCTTGTTGTACCAGCCCAACCTGAAAACCTTCTCAATGTTTTGTTCAGCCCCTTCCATCTGTAACCCCTTCATTAGCCCATGTACTGCCTCTCTATCCTTGTTATTCCATTCTTACCTGTTGGATCCTGTCATGTTCACAGAAAACGGTACCATCCGTTTTCTATGTGCTGCGAGTCAGACGAGAGAGAAGGTAAACAGAGAGCATACAGGACGCCCGCCAAGCTTGGAAGCTGCTAGTCATGTATCATCTTAAGTATTAAAGTCAGTAACCAAGCAATGGCTTTATATCAACCCTACAACCAAGACTTCCTCAGCTACACACGAACACCACACTGCCGACGAGGATGAACTGTGAACGCAGGTATTTGTTCAACTTAAAACACGAAGGAGAAACATGCTGTCTCGCCCCCAGAGGAGGAAGAAGTCGTGCTGTCTGTGAGCACCATACCCGATGCTACGTGCTGACCAATGCTGTGTGCTAACCAATGCTGTGTGCTAACCAATGCTATGTGCTAACCAATACTATGTGCTGACAAGCTGTGTACTGAGAAATCTGCGATCCATGTGTGCCGACGCTGTGTACGAAACGACGCTTTGATGCTGTATACAAAACCCGATGTTTTGTATACAAAACGCGCTATGTGCTACAATTCTTCATGCTGTAAACTGACTGCTGTGCCAACTGCTGACAACTGCTGTACCAACTGCTGCCAACTGCTGTACCAACTGCTGACAACTGCTGTGCTGTTGTAGGTAGGAACAACACCACATGTATACAGAGCTAGGTAAGAAGTCAGTTCCTGCTGTGTTGTGCACTGTTGTGAACTTTTGCATTAAAATGCTTGTGTGCTTTGCAAAATTAAAGTAATTACAGTGAATTCTTGACTAACATATACAGTGCAGTAAGTGTTTAATATTCTGAGGAATATTTAAGTGATAAGTTTACATTTATTCAGTAAAAAATGGCAAATATACCTCAGTTTCCTGCATTTGATCCTGACTGTAACCAGACAAACCTGTCACAGAGGTGGACCAAATGGCTTAAAAGGTTTGAAAATTTGTTGATAGTTTCAGACATGAAAAGTGCTGAAAGAAAGCATGCCTTTCTACTTCATTATGTAGGTGACACACTGAAAGACACTGGTGGTGCCAAAGATTATGACATTGCCAAAGCCAAATTAACTGAACATTTCAAACCAAGGCAAAATACAGCAATAAAAATTATGCATTTCAGGAGAGCCAGACAACTCTCTAATGAAACTGTGGATCAATACTACACACGTCTGCAGGGTTTAGCAGCCCATTGTGAGTTTGCTGATGTTGACAAAGAAATCAAACAGCAAATAATTGGATTATGCACATCTACACGTCTCCGTCGAAGAGCTCTAGAACTTGTTGATGTTGAAAGTTCTCTTACCAAGATACTGGATATTGCTCGTCGAATGGAAGATGCTGCACGTGATGCTCGTGTCATGGAGTGCAGTGCCAACAACGGTTCTGCCACTGTTACTAACAGTGATGAGGTACTTAAGGTTCAGGGAGGCCACCGTGATCAAAGAAGATATCATGGCAAACCTAACAGCAAATTGAGCCAAGAACCACATCACAAATGGGGTCAAGGAACAAGACTCAAGCAGTCACAACGACCCACATCAGAAGGTGTCAACAATAAATGTTACAATTGTGGAGGAGACTACCCACACCAAGGTAATGTTTGTCCTGCACAAGGTAAGAAGTACTGAGTGTGGAAAACAAGGTCATTTTGGTGCTATGTGTCGTTCCGCACTAAAGAAACCACAGTCAGTGAATAAAAGCCCTGTACGAGGATCAGGTCATAGGGGTCGAGGTGGTAAACACAATCTTGCACCTCATATCCAGAATGTTAATAATGTACAAGACAACATTTCATTACAACCAGTCTCAGATGACAGTGAATGTGATTACACTTATGGAGTACAATCAATCACAGAATGGAATGATCTTCCAAACAACCCAGAGACTATAGTATACATTGCTGGTATTTGTCTCAAAGTTCTTGTTGACACTGGATCAAACATTGACACCATTGATGAGTGCCACTATGAAAAATTTAAAAAACAGTTCCCAAAGCTTGAGAACTATAATGGCAAAGCCACTGCCTATGCTTCAAAGGTAGCCTTGCCAGTGATTGGAACTTTCACTGCAGAGATTAAGTCAAAGAATGCAATGCTCACTACTACATTCCATGTTGTTAGGAATGCAAAGGAGTCTCTACTCAGTTACAAGACTTCAACCAAATTGGGGCTACTTCAGCTTTCTAATGCTGTAGCAGTGGAATCTGTTAACAATGTTGATGCTATTGTTGCTGAATTTTCTGATCGATTTGAATCCATAGGTTGTTATACTGATAGCAAAGTACAACTGCACATCAACAAAGATGTAATTCCAGTTGCCCAACCACATCGCCGATAGCCATTCCATACTCACAAGAAAGTCGATGCCGAACTGGATAGGCTGATGGAACTAGATATCATTGAACCAGTAACAGGCCCAACACCATGGGTAAGCCCAATTGTCACTCCACCAAAGCCGAAGAATCCAGATGAGATACGCATTTGTGTGGACATGCGTGTTCCCAACAAGGCAATAATGCGTGAACGCCATCCTACACCGACTGTAGATGATATGATCTACCGCTTGAATGGTGCAACTGTATTCAGCAAGTTAGATTTAAACAAGGGCTATCATCAGCTTGAGCTTGATGATGAGAGTCGCTTCATCACAACGTTTACGACACATCGAGGTCTGTATAGGTACAAGCGCCTGAGTTTTGGTATTAACAGTGCTGCCGAGGTATTCCAGCACATCATCAGCCAGGTATTCCAAGATATACCTAATGCTGACAACATGTCTGATGACATCATTGTTTATGGCCGTACCCAAGCTGAAAACGACAAAGCTCTTCGTGCAACATTGCAACGCTTACGAGAAAAGAATCTGACGCTAAGCTGAGCAAAGTGTGAGTTCAGTCAACCTAAAATTGAATTCTTTGGACATGTACTTAGTGACAAAGGTCTGTCTCCAGATCCTAAGAAAGTTGCAGATATCAAGAATGCTACACCTTCTTCAACATCCACTATTGTATGTTTCCTGGGAATGACAAACTACTGTTCTCGCTTCATTCCAGATTTTGCTACCATTACGAAGCCTCTACGTGAGCTCTTGAAGAAAAATGCATCATGGTACTGGAGTGATATCGAGCAAAATGCATTTGATGCTGTGAAAGATGCACTAGTAGAGAATGTGACTGCTGTGTACTTTGATCCATCAATGGACACTGAGTTAACGGTGGATGCTAGTCCTGTTGGTTTAGGTGCTGTTTTAGCCCAACACAAACCTGGTCATCCAGATTCCAGAGTAGTAATTGCCTACGCCAGCCGTTCTCTCACAGATGTTGAGCAACGATACAGTCAGACAGAGAAGGAAGCTCTTGCTCTTGTATGGGGCTGTGAACACTTCAATGTGAATCTGCTTGGTGCACCCTTCACCACGATAGTCACTGACCACAAACCGTTGGAGACCATCTTCAATAATCCAAAGTTCAAACCACCAGCTCGCATTGAGAGATGGGCTCTTCGTCTGCAACCATACAACTTTACGGTGAAATACAAGCCGGGTGCAGGCAATCCCGCTGATTACATCAGTCGACATCCTGCCAACAGTTTCACCATCACCAAGTATCAGCAAGTTGCCGAGGAATATGTACACTCTGTAACCTGTGATGCAGTCCCTAAGGCTCTCACTCTTGATGAAATCCGTACTGCAACCCTAGAGGACCCAACTCTGCAAGCAACAGTGGATGCATTGACTAAGAAAAAGTTTCTACGCATCCCACCCTTAGGTGTTGACCAAGATGCATTCAAAGCACTTGAACGCATCCAGACAGAATTAAGTGTTACGCAACAACGCAACAGTGCTGCGAGGTACTCGTATCGTCATTCCAGCTGTTCTCCAGCAACGTGCTCGTAAGCTTGCACATCAAGGACACCAATGTCTTGTTAGGACCAAACAGCTGCTACGAGAAAAGGTGTGGTTTCCTGGCATTCATCGTCAAGCAAAGGACATGCACGATGCCTGTATCCCTTGCTAAGCTGCAGTGGATACTTCAAGACCAACACCTCTACAACCTTCACCACTACCTGCTGCACCACGGACGGAAGTATCGATGGACTTCTGCTTACCGCTACCAACTGGAGAGTACTTGATGGTAGTCATTAATGATCACTCACGTTATCCAGAAGTAGATATCATCACTTCTACATCTGCAAAGGCTGTCATCCCAAAACTCGGCAAGATCTTTTCAAACTTTGGCATTCCTGAAGTTGTCAAGACGGATAATGGACCGCCATTCAATGGACAAGGACTTCGTCAACTTTGCTGAGCATATTGGATTCAAACACCGCCGTGTAATGCCACTACATCCTCAAGCAAATGGAGAAGTTGAGAGATTCATGCAACCTCTCATGAAAGCAATACGCTGTGCTCATGTCGAAGGACGATCCTGGAAACAAGCTATGTATGCTTTTCTCAGGAACTACCGTGCAACGCCGCATGGAACTCTGGGCAAGTCGCCTGGAGAACTTTTATTTGGGCGTCCTATGAGGATCGCACTACCTGTCATGCCAGCCGAGGTAACGGATAAACGTCTCGCTCAGAAGGATGCACTAGCCAAGGGTAAAATGAAAATTGCTCATGATCAACGTGCAAAGGAACAATTCATAAAGGTTGGAGATACTGTTCTCGTTAAAAAGAAAAAAGAGGGAAAGCTCGATATGCTGTATGATACAAAACCATGTAGAGTGATTAGTGTAAAAGGAACTATGGTAACAGCGAGTAATAGAGATCATAGTATAACACGTAATATGGCCTATTTCAAAGTGATTCCAACTAGTGTAGAAAATGATGAAGTGCAAAGTCGTACAAACGATAAAGAAAAAAATAGTTATAACCCGACAAACAATTCATTAAGGGATGTTATGGTATTTGGAGACTCTCGACCTAAACGTCATGTTAAACGTCCTACACGATTTGATGATTAATTGTGTTCTATGTAATGCAAAGTATTTACTTATTATGCTAAACTAAATTTAATATTGTTTGAATAATGCAGATATCTCAATCAATATTTTGTAACTTTGTATTACAGTTTCTTTCATGTTTGTTTAACATTGCATATGTATTTTTAACATTGAAATCCTTTGTAGTAAAGATTAAGTTGTTTAAATTCTTTGTGTGCTTAATTAATGTTAAATGTATGCAATATCTCTTGATATGTTAATAACTTACTTTGTGTCAATAACTTTGCTTTGTGCTACAAGCAAGGTAGACATCCTGTATTCATTCTTTTTAAAGAAAAGGAGGGATGTCATGTTCACAGAAAACGGTACCATCCGTTTTCTATGTGCTGCGAGTCAGACGAGAGAGAAGGTAAACAGAGAGCGTACAGGACGCCCGCCAAGCTTGGAAGCTGCTAGTCATGTATCATCTTAAGTATTAAAGTCAGTAACCAAGCAATGGCTTTATATCAACCCTACAACCAAGACTTCCTCAGCTACACACGAACACCACAGATCCTTCCTGTTCTTTGATGCCTACAACTACTACTGATGTGTGTGTGTGTGTGTACTCACCTAGTATACCTTGTGTGTGTACTCACCTAATATTCACCTAGTTTACCTTGAGTGTGTGTATACTCTGCTTGATACCTGCTTAATGGGGTTCGGGGAGTTTTCTACTCCCCGAAGCCCGGCCCGAGGCCAGGCTTGACTTGTGAGAGTTTGGTCCACCAGGCTGTTGCTTAGAGTGGCCTCAGGCCCACTTACCCACCACAGTCGGGCTGGTCCGGCACGTTTTTTAGAAAAAAAAATGTAGTTTTCTCTTGAAGATGTCCACGGTTGTTCCGGCAATATTTCTTATAGTCGCTGGGAGGACGTTGAACAACCTCTGACCTCTGATGTTCATACAGTGTTCTCTGATTGTGCCTATGGCACCTCTGCTCTTCACTCTTTCTATTCTACATTTTCTTCCATATCGTTCACTCTAGTACGTTGTAATTTTACTGTGTAGATTTGGAACCTGGCCCTTTAGTATTTTCCATTTATATATATTTTGGTATCTCTCTCGTCTCCTTTCTAGGGAGTACATTTGGAGAGCTTTGAGACGATCCCAATAATTTAGGTGCTTTATCTCGTCTATGCGTGCCGTATATGTTCTCTGTATTCTCTCTATTTCAGCAATCTCTCCTGCTCTGAAGGGGGAAGTGAGTACTGAGCAGTACTCAAGACGGGACAACACAAGTGACTTGAAGAGTACAACCATTATGGTGGGATCTCTGGATTTGAAGGTTCTCGTAATCCATCCTATCATTTTTCTGGCTGACGCAATACTTGCTTGCTTATGCTCCCTAAACGTTAGATCGTCGGACATCATTATTCCCAAATCCTTGACATGCTGATTTCCTACTATGGGCAGATTCAATTGTGTTTTGTACCCTTTATTATGTTTCAGATCCTCATTTTTGCCGTACCCGAGTTCCTGGAATTTATCACTGTTAAACATCATGTTATTTTCTGCTGCCCAATCGAAAACTTTGTTGATATCTGTTTGTAGTTGTTCAATGTCTTCTGTCTGTCGTGTTCGTGTTCTGTCTTGTGTTGAAAGTTTTGTTCACCTCATCCAAAACTGTTGTAACATATCACCTCACCCAAATGCAGGTATATAAGATGAAAGCTGTTTAAAATTATAGCATAGTAGAACTCTGTTTAGTGTTTGCAGGTTATAGTTGTGTGTGTGTAAACTAAAGTCTTTGGAAATGTAATAAGTTATTACGAAACGCGTTCAAGTGTGCAAAGGTAATTTTCAAGTGCAAGTTGATCGTGTGCAGAGGTAATTTTCATGCTGATTTTTGTGTCATCTGCAAAGGATGACACGAAGTTGTGACTTGTATTTTTGTTCATATCTGACATGAGAATAAGGAACAACAGTGGTGCAAGGACTGTACCTTGAGGTTCAGAGCTTTTAACTGCCCTTGGGCTCGATTTTATTTGATTGACTGTTACTCTTTATGTTCTGTTCGACAGGAAATTGAGTATCCAGCGTCCTACTTTACCAGTTATTCCCATTGACCTCATTTTGTGTGCTATCACCCCATGGTCACATTTGTCGAACGCCTTTGCAAAGTCTGTGTATACTGCATCTGCATTTTGCTTTTCCTCTAGAGCTTCTGTGATTTTGTCATAGTGGTTGAGTAACTGTGACAGACAGGATCTTCCCGCTCTAAATCCATGTTGTCTTGGGTTGTGCAACTCATTATTTTTCCATAAAAATAGAATTTTGATTCCTAATCACTCTTTCAAAAACTTTTATTATGTGTGATGTTAGTGCAACTGGCCTATAATTTTTTGCCAATGCTTTACTCCCCTCTTGTGCAACGAAGCTATATCTGCAGATTTAAGTGCTGCTGGTATCACCCCTGTATCCAGACTCTTTCTCCATATTACGCTGAGTGCTCTCGCTACTGGTACTTTACATTTCTTTATGAATATTGAATTCCATGAGTCAGGCCCAGGAAGTGAGTGCAAAGGCATATTGTCAATTTCTCTTTCAAAGTCTTCCGAGTTTGTGGTAATATCCGTTATATTATCTGCAGCTTGAATGTCATTCATAAAGAAGCTGTCTGGGTCATCAACGATCATCAACTCACATAGTATACCTTTTTTTATTTTTTTATACCTTTTACCTTTTTTTTATACCTATACCTAGTATACCTTGTGTGTGTATGTACTCACCCACACACAGTGAGTACACAGTGAGTATTGTGTGTGTGTGTGAGTGCACACACACACACAATACCTTGTGTGTGTGTGTACTCACCTAGTATACCTTGTGTGTATGTGTGTGTACTCACCTAGTATACCTTGTGTGTATGTGTGTGTACTCACCTAGTATACCTTGCGTGTGTGTGTGTGTGTGTGTGTGTGTGTGTGTGTGTGTGTGTGTGTGTGTGTGTGTGTGTGTGTGTGTGTGTGTGTGTGTGTACTCACCTATTTGTACTAACCTATTTGTGCTTGTGGGGGTTTGAGCTTTGGCTCTTTGGTTCGCCTCTCAACTGTCAATCAACAGGTGAACAGGTTCCTGAGCCTAATGGGCTCAATCATATCTACATTAAAAACTGTGTATGGAGTCAGACTCCACCACATCACTGCCTAATGCATTCCACCTGTTAACTACTCTGACACTGAAAAAGTTCCTTCTTACGTCCCTGTGGCTCATGTGGGTACTCAGTTTCCACCTGTGTCCCATTGTTCGCGTACCACCAGTGTCGAATAGTTTATCCTTGTTTACCCTGTCAATATCCCAGAGGATTTTGTAGGTCGTGATCATGTCTCCCCTTACACTTCTGTCTTCCAGTGTCGTAAGGTGCATCTCTCGCAGCCTTTCCTCATAACTCATGCCTCTTAGTTCCGGGACTAGTCTAGGTGCATACCTCTGTACTTTTTTTGTCCAGCTGCGTCATGTCCTTGACAAGGTACGGGCTTCATGCTGGCGCCGCATACTTCAGGATTGGTGATTATCATTTTAGGTGTGTGTGTGTGTGTGTGTGTGTGTGTGTGTGTGTGTGTGTGTGTGTGTGTGTGTGTACTACACCAATAAACACACTACAACAACAAACTACACCAATAAACTCACTACACCAATAAACACACTACAACGACACACTACACCAATAAACACACTACAACGACACACTACACCAATAAACACACTACAACAAAACACTACACAATAAACTCACTACAACGACACACTACAATGACAAACTACACCAATAAACTCACTACAACAACAAACTACACCAATAAACCCACTACAACAACAACAACACACTACACCAATAAACCCACTAAAACAACAACAACAAACTACCCCAATAAACCCACTACAACAACAAACTACACCAAAAAACCTACTTCAACAACGAACTACACCAATAAACCTACTACAACAACAAACTACACCAATAAACCCACTACAACAACAAACTACACCAATAAACCTACTTCAACAACGAACTACACCAATAAACCCACTACAGTATAAACCCACTACAACAACAAACTACACCAATAAACATATTTCAACAACAAACTACAACAATAAACACACTACAACGACACACTACACCAATAAACGCACTGCAACGTCAAATTACACCAATAAACACACTACCACAACAAGAAGATACATCAATAACCCACTACAAAAACAAACTACACCAATAAACACACTACAACGACACACTACACAAATAAACTCACTACAACGACACACTACACCAATAAACACACTACAACGACAAACTACACCAATAAACTCACTACAACAACAAACTACACCAATAAACTCACTACAACAACACACTACACCAATAAATCCACTACAACGACAACAAACTACACTAATAAACCCACTTCAGCAACAAGGTACAAAAATAAACACACTGTGACGGGAAAGTGTTGGAGCATAGATGTTCGGCAGTCCTCCAATGGCAGGTGTCAATGCCTGGTCACACTTCCAAAAAAAAGATAGACTGCTTGCCTGTTGTCTGTGGTAAGTTAGAGGGAGGAACACGTAAAACACAAAGTATGAACAATGAAACTTTAATATTTTTTCTTTAAACATAAATGAAAATAAAGACAAATCTCGGGTAAATGACTAGTGCAATAAAATGACAAAGATAAATGCAAAAACACAATAGATTAAGTAATATAATGGTGAAATGGTGCTGAGAATATTGGCTTTAGCTGAGACCTCCCTTAATATACGAAAGCCAGAGAGCTTAGTATGCCAGAGAGAGAATTTCAACTCTAAGAGCACAAAGAGTATTCTGAAGTTGATGGCTGGTTCAGCTCAGACGTCGACTCAGGTAGCTGGCGCTGAGGTGCAGGGTGCAGGTGCGTGGTCGGCGAGTCACCAATCAGGAGCAGGCAGGCTGGGATGGGTAGTTTGCTGGTTGACGACGAGCCGGCGTGGAGGGTGTGTGGAGTAGGGGGGTGTTAGGGTACGTTTTGCCTCCTGGTCAAAACATTTTGTGCTACTGGTGACGTATCTTGAATGTAGCATCTTGTACTGGTAGAATTGACAAAACTTTAAGTAGGGAAGAGCAGGCTCAATCTCTCTTGAAAGAGATTATCATCACAACACAATAACAACAAACTACAGCAATAAACACACAACAACAACAAACTTCACCAATAAACACACTACAACAACAAACTACAGAAATAAACACA
Source organism: Procambarus clarkii (assembly GCF_040958095.1). NCBI lineage: Eukaryota > Metazoa > Arthropoda > Malacostraca > Decapoda > Cambaridae > Procambarus > Procambarus clarkii. The sequence continues at coordinate 25,549,743 of NC_091150.1, read as the reverse complement.
CTACAACAATAAACTACACCAGTAAACAAACTACAAGAACAAACTACACCACTAAACACACTACAACAACACACTACACCAATAAACACACTACAACAACACACTACACCAATAAACTCACTAAACAACAAACTACACCAATAAACCTACTACAATAACAAACTACAGCAATAAACTCTCTACTACAATAAACTCACTACACCAATAAACATACTACAACAACAAACTACACCACTAAACACACTACAACAACACACTACACCAATAAACACACTACAACAACACACTACACCAATAAACTCACTAAACAACAAACTACACCAATAAACATACTACAATAACAAACTACACCAATAAACACACTACAACAACACACTACACCTATAAACACACCACAACAACAAACTACAGCAATAAACACACTACAACAACATACTACATAAATAAACTCACTTCAACAACACACTACACTAATGAACTCACTGCAACAACAAACTACACCAATAAACACACTGCAACATCAAACTACACCAATAAACACACTACAACAACAAACTTCACCAATAAACTCAACTACAACAACACACTACACCAATAAACTCACTACAACAACACACTACACCAATAAACACACTGCAACGTCAAACTACACCAATAAACTCGCTACAACAACAAACTACACCAATAAACACACTACAACAACACACTACACCACTAAACACACTACAACAACACACTACACCAATAAACACACTACAACAACACAATACACCAATAAACACACTGCAACATCAAACTACACCAATAAACACACTACACCAATAAACTCAACTACAACAACACACTACACCAATAAACTCATTCAACAACAAACTACACCAATAAACTCACTAAACAACAAACTACACCAATAAACTCACTACAATAACAAACTACACCAATAAACCACTACAACAACAAACTTCACTAATAAACTAACTACAACAACACACTACACTAATAAACTCACTACAACATCAAACTACACCAATAAACCCACTACAATAACGCACTATATCAATAAACTCACTACACCAATAAACAAACTACAACAACACACTACATAAATATATTATATACTACATAAATCTACATTAATGACCTTCCAAATGCCTCCCAACACCTCAAACCAATTCTGTTTGCTGACGACACAACCTTCATTTACTCCAGTCCTGACCCCCTTGCTCTAAATGCCACAGTAAATATTGAGCTAGAGAAAGTCCATCTGTGGCTAACTGCCAACAAACTCACCCTTAACATTGACAAAACGTTTTATATTCTGTTTGGCAATAAATCCTCTAATCATATAAATCTCAAAATAAACAATACCCAAATTTGTAACAAATTAGATGGCAAATTCCTTGGCGTTCTCATCGACCACAAGCTGAATTTCCAGGGTCACATTCTAAATATATCAAAAAAAGTTTCAAAAACTGTTGGCATTCTTTCTAAGATCAGATATTATGTACCCCGCCCTGCCCTGGTGACTCTCTATTACTCCCTCATCTATCCATATCTCAACTATGGAATTTGTGCTTGGGGTTCTACTACCCAAAATCATTTACGTCCTCTAATTACTCAACCCAAAGCTGCTATTAGGACAATATTCAACTCTGGCCCCAGTCATCACTCGGTACCCCTACTCAAATCTCTGAATATGTTAGATATTAAGTCATTGCACATTCTCTCATGTGTATTATACATATATAAAACGCTGAACTGTAATGCCAATCCTGACCTCAAAAGATTCATTGAAGGTTGTAACAGAACCCATGAGCACCACACCAGAAATAAATACAGTTTTGATATTCCTAGAGTACGACTTAATCATACTAGAAATGCTCTTCAAATCAAGGGGCCCAGAATGTGGAATGATCTTCCCAACCATGTTAAAGACAGTACCTCTCTCAACCAGTTTAAGATAAAAACGAAGCACTACCTAATAAATTCCCTGTAACCTACCTTACCCCTCTCTTGTCAACCCATGTATGTTTTTTTTTTTTTCAAAACAACGCTGTTTGAATGTAATTTACTGTAATAATTTGTAACTGTATTTGTGCTGCTTTTTCAACCATTTTCCCCCCTCTTTTACCTCTATTTTTATTTGTTCTCAACACATTTTATTCTTTTTACCCATTAGTTTTAAGCTTTAGTCATTAATGTTTTTCCTGCCCGAAACGCTCTGCGTAATAGTGGCTTTAGGCATTGTATGTACTAGCTCTATCTATTAGCCCAACAAACTTTGTAAAATCTCTTTATGTATGTACCTTACCTAAATAAACATTTATTTATTTATTTATTTATTATTTATATTCACTTCAATAACATACTACACTAATAAACTCACTACAACAACAAACTACACCAATAAACTCACTACATCAACAAACTACACCAATAAACTCACTCTACCAATAAACTTACTACACCAATAAACTCTCTACACCAATAAACCACTACAACAACAAACTATAACAACACACTACACTAATAAGCTCACTACAACAAACTACACCAATAAACTCAGTACAACAAACAACACCATTAAACCCACTACAATAACAAACTACACCAATAAACTCACTACAGCAACTCACTACAGTAACTCACTACAGCAATAAACTCACTTCAACAAAAACACTTCACCAATAAACTCACTACATCAACAAACTACACCATTACACCAAGTAAAATAACAAACTACACCAATAAATCCACTTCAACAACAAACTTCATCAATAAACTCACTACAACGAGACACTACACCAATAAACTCACTACATCAACAAACTACACTAATAAACTCACTACATCAACAAACTACACCAATAAACTCACTACATCAACAAACTACACCAATAAACTCACTACATCAACAAACTACACTAATAAACTCACTACATCAACAAACTACACCAATAAACTCACTACATCAACAAACTACACTAATAAACTCACTACATCAACAAACTACACCAATAAACTCACTACATCAACACACTACACCAATAAACTCACTACATCAACAAACTACACTAATAAACTCACTACATCAACAAACTACACCAATAAACTCACTACATCAACAAACTACACCAATAAACTCACTACAACAACACACTACACCAATAAACTCACTACAATCACAAACTACACAAATAAACACTTTTCAACATCAAACTACGCCAATAAACTCACTACAACAACAAACTACTCAAATAAACACACTACAACAACACACTACACCAATAAACACACTACAACAACAAACTACAGCAATAAACACACTACAACAACAAACTACACCAATAAACTCACTAAACAACAAACTACACCAATAAACCTACTACAATAACAAACTACACCAATAAACACACTACAACAACACACTACACCAATAAACACACTACAACAACAAACTACAGCAATAAACACACTACAACAACAAACTACACCAATAAACTCACTACAACAACAAACTACACCAATAAACCTACTACAATAACAAACTACAGCAATAAACTCTCTACTACAATAAACTCACTACACCAATAAACCTACTACAACAACAAACTACACCACTAAACACACTACAACAACATACTACATAAATAAACTCACTTCAACAACACACTACACCAATAAACACACTACAACAACACACTACACCAATAAACCTACTACAATAACAAACTACACCAATAAACACACTACAACAACACACTACACCAATAAAATCACTACAACAACAAATTACACCAATAAACACACTACAACAACAAACTACACTAATAAACATACTACAACAACAAACTACACCACTAAACACACTACAACAACACACTACACCAATAAACACACTACAACAACACACTACACCAATAAACACACTGCAACATCAAACTACACCAATAAACACACTACAACAACAAACTACACCAATAAACTCAACTACAACAACACACTACACCAATAAACTCATTCAACAACAAACTACACCAATAAACTCACTAAACAACAAACTACACCAATAAACTCACTACAATAACAAACTACACCAATAAACCACTACAACAACAAACTTCACTAATAAACTAACTACAACAACACACTACACTAATAAACTCACTACAACATCAAACTACACCAATAAACCCACTACAATAACGCACTATATCAATAAACTCACTACACCAATAAACAAACTACAACAACACACTACATAAATATATTATATACTACATAAATCTACATTAATGACCTTCCAAATGCCTCCCAACACCTCAAACCAATTCTGTTTGCTGACGACACAACCTTCATTTACTCCAGTCCTGACCCCCTTGCTCTAAATGCCACAGTAAATATTGAGCTAGAGAAAGTCCATCTGTGGCTAACTGCCAACAAACTCACCATCTATCCATATCTCAACTATGGTATTTGTGCTTGGGGTTCTACTACCCAAAATCATTTACGTCCTCTAATTACTCAACACAAAGTTGCTATTAGGACAATATCCAACTCTGGCCCCAGACATCACTCGGTACCCCTACTCAAATCTCTGAATATGTTAGATATTAAGTCATTGCACATTCTCTCATGTGTATTATACATATATAAAACGCTGAACTGTAATGCCAATCCTGACCTCAAAAGATTCATTGAAGGTTGTAACAGAACCCATGAGCACCACACCAGAAATAAATACAGTTTTGATATTCCTAGAGTACGACTTAATCATACTAGAAATGGTCTTCAAATCAAGGGGCCCAGAATGTGGAATGATCTTCCCAACCATGTTAAAGACAGTACCTCTCTCAACCAGTTTAAGATAAAAACGAAGCACTACCTAATAAATTCCCTGTAACCTACCTTACCCCTCTCTTGTCAACCCATGTATGTTTTTTTTTTTTCAAAACAACGCTGTTTGAATGTAATTTACTGTAATAATTTGTAACTGTATTTATGCTGCTTTTTCAACCATGTTCCCCCCTCTTTTACCTCTATTTTTATTTGTTCTCAACACATTTTATTCTTTTTACCCATTAGTTTTAAGCTTTAGTCATTAATGTTTTTCCTGCCCGAAACGCTTTGCGTAATAGTGGCTTTAGGCATTGTATGTACTAGCTCTATCTATTAGCCCAACAAACTTTGTAAAATCTCTTTATGTATGTACCTTACCTAAATAAACATTTATTTATTTATTTATTTATTATTTATATTCACTTCAATAACATACTACACTAATAAACTCACTACAACAACAAACTACACCAATAAACTCACTACAACAACAAACTACACCAATAAACTCACTCTACCAATAAACTTACTACACCAATAAACTCTCTACACCAATAAACCACTACAACAACAAACTATAACAACACACTACACTAATAAGCTCACTACAACAAACAACACCATTAAACCCACTACAATAACAAACTACACCAATAAACTCACTACAGTAACTCACTACAGCAATAAACTCACTTCAACAAAAACACTTCACCAATAAACTCACTACATCAACAAACTACACCATTACAACAAGTAAAATACCAAACTACACCAATAAATCCACTTCAACAACAAACTTCATCAATAAACTCACTACAACGAGACACTACACCAATAAACTCACTACAACAACACACTACACCAATAAACTCACTACATCAACAAACTACACTAATAAACTCACTACATCAACAAACTACACCAATAAACTCACTACATCAACAAACTACACCAATAAACACACTACAATCACAAACTACACAAATAAACACTTTTCAACATCAAACTACGCCAATAATCACACTACAACAACAAACTACACCAATAAATCCACTACAACAACAGCAAACTACACCAATAAACAAACTACATAAATAAACAAACTACAACAACAAACTACTCCAACAAACACACAACAACAAACTACACCAATGAACCTACTACAACAACAAACTACACCAATAAACTCACTACAACAACAAACTACACCAATAAACTCACTACAACAACAAACTACACAAATAAATTCACTACAACAACACACTACACTAATAAACTCACTACAACAACAAACTACTCCAATAAACACACTACAACAACAAACTACACCAATAAAGCCACTACAACACACAACAACAAACTACACCAATAAACTCACTACAACAACAAACTACACAAATAAATTCACTACAACAACAAACTACACCAATAAACTCACTACAACAACAAACTACACAAATAAATTCACTACAACAACAAACTACACCAATAAACTCACTACAACAACAAACTACTCCAATAAACACACTACAACAACAAACTACACCAATAAACCCACTACAACAACAACAACTACACAAATAAAAACTCATTTCAACAACACACTACACTAATAAACTGACTACAACAACAAACTACACCAATAAACTAAACTACAACAACACACTACACCAATAAACTCATTACAACAACAAACTACACCAACAAACACACTACAACAACAAACTACACCAATAAACTCACTACAATAACAAACTACACCAATAAACTCACTACACCAATAAACAAACTACACCAATAAACTCACTACAATAACAAAATACACCAATAAACCACTACAACAGCAAACTTCATCAATACTCTAACTACAACAACAAACTACACCAATAAACTCACTACAATAATAAACTACACCAATAAACTACTACAACAACAAACTACACCAATAAACTCACTACAAGAACACACTACAGGAATAAACTCACTTCAACAACATACTACATCAATAAACTCTCTATACCAACACATTACACCAATAAACTGACTACAACAACTCACTACACGAATAAACTCACTACAACAACACACTACACCAATAAACTCACTACAACATCAAACTACACCAATAAACCCGCTATAACAACAATAAACTACACCAATAAACTCACTACAACAGTAAACTCACTACAACAATAAACTCACTACAATAAGAAACTACACCAATAAACTCACTGCAAGAACAAACTACACCAATAAACTCACTACAACAACACACTACACAAATAAACTCACTACAACAACACACTACACCAATAAACACACTACAACAACAAACATCAGCAATAAACTCACTACAACAACACACTACACCAATAAACTCACTACAACAGCAAACAATAGCAATAAACACACTACAACAACAAACATCAGCAATAAACTCACTACAACAACACACCACAGCAATAAACTCACTACAACAGCAAACAATAGCAATAAACACACTAAAACAACAAACTACTCCAATAAACTCTCAACACGAACACACTACACCAATAAACTCACTACAACAAAAACAAACTACACGAATAAACTCACTACAATAAGAAACTACACCAATAAACTCACTACAACAACAAACTACACCAATAAACTCACTACAATAAGAAACTACACCAATAAGCTCACTACAACAACAAACTACACCAATAAACCCACTACAACAACAAACAACACGATGTGTGTTTATATTTCAGTCATGTGTGTTTATATTTCAGTCATGTGTGTTAATATTTCAGTCATGTGTGTGTGTTTATATATCAGTCATGTGTGTTTATATTTCAGTCATGTGTGTTGACATTTCAGCCATGTGTGTTGACATTTCAACCATGTGTGTTTGTATTTCAGTCATGTGTGTTGACATTTCAGCCATGTGTGTTTGTATTTCAGTCATGTGTTTATATTTCAGTCATGTGTGTGTATATTTCAGTCATGTGTGTTTATATATCAGTCATATGTGTGTGTTAATATTTCAGCAACGCATATCAATATATTCCAAATGTTTAATGTTATATTAGCTTTCATTTAAAACTTATAATGTTTTTTCTGAAGTTTTATTCAGCTGAGATTAAATGGTAACATTGAATTATTTTGTAAATTTATCACAGGCAGAAATGTGTAGATTTGTTCCACCCTAACTAAATTTATTTATATAGGATATCTTATCATGTTAGACTTTGAGAAATATCTTTCATCATAACTTTCCTCATCGATCGTTCAAGGACCGGTGAATAATAATAATAATTTGATTGTACTCGCGAGAAAATGGCCACCATAAAGCCAATGGATCTTCTAGAAAAATCAGGAAAGTTTCTGCATCATGGCCGGAAACTGTTGGGCAACTATGTGCAGTGGGCGAGCCCCACCTGGACCCTTCAGCTCATCCTTCAGTGCGCCACGTCCTTCGTGTTTGCTGGACTTGTTCTTGCTTCTACAGCCATACAGTTCGTGGGGAATATTGAGTGTAAATCGCAGTCGGGCGGATTGACACCCCTGACAGACGAGGATAAAATTTCTGTATGTTTACAGTATACGAGATATGACGCCCACTCTGACGGAGGAGCCAACGCCAGCGGCACCACCGACTACCCGTGGATGCCCTGGGTGTATCTCCTGCTGTTAATAATAACTTTCATCCCTGTCCTAGTCAAAAAATATTTTGAACACGCACTGCTAGAGAAGTTCATCCAAGACTTCGTCGATCAAAAGTTGGAAGGTGAAGAAAAATATATAAGCTATTGGAGAGATAGTGTTGGAACACATCAGGGGTAAATATGGGCGCCATTTTTTATATCCGTGTCTTGCCTCGTGGTGAATGTCATAAGTTTTCTTCTTTTAGATGCGTCATCAGCGGGAACCTTCCACAAGATGGGCTAACATTTCCCCTACACCAGGGACGCCAGTAACTCTAGCAATGAGTTCTCACGGATGTTCCCTCCCACCGGACTATGTTCCATCACTCCCAAGATGGCACTTGCTGTATAAAGTACAGAAAACTACGGGTGTAATTTGCCATATAATTGGGTTTATGAAAAGATACAGATTTGTTTATTTTGGTATTTTATTACTCTGTTAATTTCATGTTTTTTTTTTTTAATAATATATATAACGTACCCATTTAGACGCCGGTAATTAATGGTCTCGAATGACTTAACCGAGTCTGAGTGTCAACGCCTACTAGATGATTGGAACGGTGATGACCTCTACGTGCTGTATTGCACGTAGAACATGGTGCACAATTCTACTGCAGCTTAGTGTTTAAACATTATTGTGGGATTTCAAGAGATGCTGGAGCGGGAGTGGGCAGAAGAGATGGTGTGAGACCGCAGTTAGTCTCACCTCACACATGTGGACCACAAGTGGTTGGTAGAGGCGGGACCAAATAGCCAGAGCTCAACCCTCACAAGTACAACTTGCTGAGTATAATCCGGTCTACAAGTAAAAATTTCCATAAAAGTGCAGTCGACTGAGGCACATCTGAGATCATCCCGGACGAAGGATCAAACCCTCATCACGGCCCTTGTGGATTCGTTCATTTACCATAAAGGATATTTATTAAGACTGATTAAAATTATTTACATTAAAACTCAAGAGGAGGGATGAGACAACAGTCAGCAGTTGCGTGTGTGTGTGTGTGTGTGTGTGTGTGTGTACTCATCTATTTGTGTCTGCAGGATCGAGCATTGACTCTTAGATCCCGCCTTTCTAGCCATCGGTTGTTAACAGCAATGACTCCTGTCCCATTTCCCTATTATATCTAGTTTTAAAATTATGAATAGTGTTTGCTTCCACAACCTATTCCTTAAGTGCATTCCATTTTCCCGCTACTCTCACGCTAAAAGAAAACTTCCTAATATCCCTGTAACTTATCTGAGTTTCCAGCTTCCACCCATGTCCCCTCGTTCTGTTACTATTCTGTGTGAACATTTCATCTGTTTCCACCTTGTGTTACGGTGCCCTCTCCTATTTCTTTCGTTTGCCGGCTTAAAGAGTCATATCAGCTCTCCCTACTGATTCTCTGAGGTTCAGGGAGTCTAATGATATATGTGGCGACCAGACCGGCTGCCATTTAATGGAATGAGGTTATATTATATGTTGTAAATAAAGGAAAGTTGGCGCCCTGTTATAAAATGAAACAGTATCCCCTACGGCAGATATGACCTTGTGGAAGGGACACTATGCCGATCGCGGATTGGCCGACGTAGGTCGCGGGCGACAAATCAAGGCCCGCCATGACGTCACCGAGTGCCCCGGGCGGCGCCAACGTCAGAGTTGTACTGACCGTGGAAGCGACAGGACGCGCCTCGGTCTGCTCTCAAGGATTGGAGGCTCTGCAAGCCTTGTTCAGTGGATTGAGCTGGCCTTCGTTGCCCACCATAGTTATTGGAGACCCTGCGCTTCTGGGAAGCAAAGAGGAACCAAGTTCAGTGAGCAGAGAAGTGCCCAAACTTGGAAAATATTCGGCGACGACGCTGGGCGGCGCCGCTGGCTGGACGTTGAGGTCTGGAAGGTGGGCGAGCAAGCTAGCTGTGACTGGGGTCACATCCACTGAGAATCTTGGAAGGACGACACAGTGCCTAGGACAAGGAGCGACGCCCTGTGGGAGAGGCGAGCGTGGGGAAAGATAGTGATTAGCTCAGCGCCCATCGATGAACCAGGATTGGGGCAGCTGAATCTCAGGGAATGGAACGGCGACGACGCGAAGGCTTCACGACACCTGAGGACCTGTGGAACGCCCTGGATCGTCGAGGATCGACCCAAGGAAGCGAGGGAACCTCACACCATCGAGGGACAGGCGTCGTGAGCCAGGAGTGTAAGGTAGATCATTTTCCCTCCCATTACCCCTTGTATGAGTAGGCTAGTTAGGCCACAATATTTATTGGTGTATGTGGCAGCAAGACGTTATTGCTTTAATAGTAGAATAGGCTGCAATGCAGCTTGTGTCCAGGACTGTCAGAGAGGACAGTGTATACGGATGACAGGACAGTGAAGAAGAGGTGCCGACGTGGTGAAGAGGCCCTCCTGTGAGAGTGTGAGACTCCTGTCTTCCTGCCCGGTTGAAGGAGAGTTGGAGGTCGTGGAAGAAGAGGCTGACGATCTCCAGACTCATCATCAATATTCCATATTCATGTATTACTTGTGATTGTGTGTGTGTGTTCATGTAATTTGCGTCAGTAAATCCACACATTTTATTACTGTGTTTGAGTGTGCCTCCATTTGTGATATTTCTCTATTGAGCATACATTTCTGGCTACAAACGATATATGATACACCCACTGAACTGCATTGCTGGGGTGCAGATATAATAACCCAGCTGGCGACCTTGCTAAGAGGAAGATAGAGAAGACAGGCGGGAAAGGAGTTCCTGCAACCCTTTTTGTCTGGCAGGCAAGACTCAGGGAGGTTATGGTTATAGGTAAGCCTGAGTCTTCCTTCACTCCCCCACGGGTCTAGGCCGGAACTGTTAACAGCAGTTTCCCCGTGGTTGACTGAAGGGCTTCCAGGGTGAATCAGTGGCACCCCTGTTGGTGGAAGCAAAGACCTGCGGAGGTGGGCATTGTTGGTCCTATCTTGTGTGACCAAGGAGACTCCGGTGAATCCAGGGAGTCGGAGGGGCTGAGTATTTGGGCCCTTTGAGCCCCTAGCAGCCGAGTGTTAGCAGAGCCCCGGACCGCCCACCCCCACGTGACAAGAGAACTGGCGACCTTGCCAGGATTCGAACCCCGGTAGCCAAGAACTGGGAACCTCGCCAGGAAGCGTGGATCAAGCTACAGTGTGGACCAAATTTCAAGACAAGTGTTGCCAGGGTACTAATACAGTGTGGCCAGTGAATTCGGTGGTACTGTTACTCAACCGGCTAAGGGACTGAAACGGTGAAATTAGTGCCTACTAACTTGTCTGTGCCGTCGTGTATGCTTGATGATATAGAGATGGAGGAAGACAAAGTAAAGAAATTTATTGACACAAGGGACGAGAGAATTTTGGAGGAGTGTACCAAGGCCCAGCTCCAACAAGTGGCAAACCACTTTGGGATCAGGTTGAGGACGACTAAGGTAGCAGAGCGAAGGATAGAGATCATGGCACAGCTCACAGCTCGAGAGGAAGCGACGGGAGAGGAGCCATCTCAAGAGGAGCCGTCCCGAGGAGAGCCATCGCAAGGTGAACCGTCCCGACTAGGGCCTCCCCAAGCGCCTACCAGTGTGGAGAGAATTCACAGTGAACATGGGAGCAGTGGAAGGTCCAGCTGTAGTAAGAGGAGCCTGCAACTGGAAATAATGAAGATGCAACTGGAAGCCCAGCTGCGACGAGAGGAGAGAGAAGCACGGCTGCAGCTGCAGCGAGAGGAACGTGCGGCTGAGCTGCAGCGAGAGGAACGTGCGGCTGAGCTGCAGCGAGAGGAACGTGCGGCTGAGCTGCAGCGGGAAGAAGGAGAGAGACAACTGCGACTGGAGGAGATAAGGGCAAAGAAAGAAGTCGAATTGCGTCGCGTTGAACGTGGTCTGCCCTCACTACCTGCACGGCGGGATGACCTCAAGGTAAGGGAACGTGACTTACCTACGTTCGAACCACAAGAAGCTGAGGCGTTCTTCGAACACTTTGAACGGATAGCAACTCTGAAGGAGTGGCCGGAAGATGATTGGGCTGCTCTGGTCCAGGGCAGGTTGACTGGTGAGGCCCGGGAAGCCTATAACATGCTGGACCTAGAGGAGTGTACTAGTTATGACGCGATTAAGAATGCGGTTCTCCACTCATTCCGGCTGACTCCGGAGATGTACCGGAAGCGGTTCAGAGAGTGTACAAGAGCGTCGGGAAAGACTTACGCCGAGACCGCCAGGGATATGGAACGGAAATTCCTACGATGGTTGAAGGCGGAGGAAGCGGAGTCGGTGGATGATATCAAACGACTGATAGTGATGGAGAAGTTCATGTCGGTGCTCCATCCTGAGTTGCGAGTAAGGGTGAGAGAAGCAAGTATTAAGGACCTGAAGGCTGCAGCGGATCGAGCCGACATGCTGGAGGAGGCACTACATATCAGGAGGGAGGGGCCGCCCAGACACTCGCCTTATCCCAGGTCGGGAGGGAACCTTAGGAGTTCAGGAGGAGCGAGGACGGGTGGGGACTCTCCCAAGAGTAGTGTGCCCGATGAAGTAACGTGGTTCAAGAGCTCAAGAGACGCGGGGAGGAAGCCCCAAGCTGTGAGCAGTGGACCTAACTCGGGAGCAAGTGCTGCAGTCCCGGATACGACGACAGGGAGTCCAAGGAGGACCCAGGGGACGTCTGCAAGTGGTGCCGCCAGAGTGACTGGCGAGTGGCCGCCCAGGGGAGGCAGCCGATGCTACAACTGTGGTGTGAGAGGACATTATGCCCGCGAGTGTGAGGAGCACCAAAGGAATGTAGGATTAATGTTGGAGGAGGAGAGAGTGTTTGTTCACACCCCATATTATAGTGGACCCAACGTGAATGGTTGGGAAATGAAGTTGGGTGAACATCCCTTCGTTTTCGGGGCCAACGTGAAGTTTGGAAAGTCAGACCCAGTGGAGGTGGCCGTTCTTCGAGATACAGGTGCTGACATAAGTATGGTGACCAGGAGTATTCTCCCCAAGGAATTTAATGATTCACCTGTGGGAGTGGTGAGGATACGCAGTGTGGGGGAGGAATACAGGTTGCCACTTCACGAAGTACAGCTGATTGCCGACTACGGAGTCGAGAAAGCTATAGTAGCTGTAGCCCCTAAGTTACCCCTAGAGCATGTACAGATGGTGCTGGGTAATGACCTCGGAGGAGGCAGGATACAACCCGATTGGGCCAGGAGTGCCTATGTTGCAAGCAGCGGTACAACCCTGCCAGGTGAGGTATCGGTCGTTCCAGATAGTGGTGAGGAAGCCGACTTCGCCGGGGAAAACGTCGCCAGAGACGACGACAACGAGGGCGAGAGTGCAGAGAGGTCGTCGGAGGTTGTGGAAAACCCCGACGGGGACCTCCGACTAAGCCTGGTGATGCGTGTGGAGGAGTGGCGAGGAGCAGCTGTACAAACGCCTGGGGCGGTGAAGAGGCTGCAGACCGCACTCCCTCCATACAGAAACGTAAATAAAGTAAGCTCAGTGGATGAGCGAACGGCGGTGAGGGGCAGAGTGGAGGAACCACGACGCAGTGCACCCTATGCCAGCCAGATGAATAGTGGTAGGTGCAAGATGAACCACCGTGGTGAGGTGAGCCACAGGGAGGTGGAAGAGCCCAACCACGAACCGAAGAAGACGTCTGCAGGGAAGAGAATCTCATGGAGGAGTGAAGATGTTCGTCGGGAACGAAGGAGCGAGTGGTATAGGAAAGGCAATACGAAGAAAGCAGGGAATAGGTACACCCAGGGTAGGCGCCAGCCTAACCAGAGGGGCATTGGGCCATCGCAAAAGCCTAGTGTGGAAGAGAGGAAGCTGCTGGATGGAGTACAGGTTACAAGTGCCACTGTGAGGAGACAACGCACCTACGGGAGAAGAGGAACCGAGAAGAGAGAAGATTGGCGAAGAGGAGATCATGGGAGGAAACATGGAGTACCTGTAGGACGCAATGGAAATGCAAGACTATCTCGGAGTGCACGACGCGGTGGAGGCGCTGCGTGCACTGAATCTTACAGTGGTAACGAGCCGTGGGAGTACACCCGTAGCCACGGAGAGGGGATTTCTTGTAGGTGTTCAGGGAACACCCGTCACACCCGGTACTATGCGAGGTGGAGATACAATGAGGCAAGTGACTGGCAAGGTGGTACGAGCCACGTCACCAACTGGAGGAGTGACACTTCAGGAACGGAGGGAGCAAGAGTATAGATTGCCCTCTTGAGTGCTGCTCTTCCGATATGACTCTTATTTTAAGGGGAGGGGTATGTTACGGTGCCCTCTCCTATTTCTTTCGTTTGCCGGCTTAAAGAGTCATATCAGCTCTCCCTACTGATTCTCTGAGGTTCAGGGAGTCTAATGATATATGTGGCGACCAGACCGGCTGCCATTTAATGGAATGAGGTTATATTATATGTTGTAAATAAAGGAAAGTTGGCGCCCTGTTATAAAATGAAACAGTATCCCCTACGGCAGATATGACCTTGTGGAAGGGACACTATGCCGATCGCGGATTGGCCGACGTAGGTCGCGGGCGACAAATCAAGGCCCGCCATGACGTCACCGAGTGCCCCGGGCGGCGCCAACGTCAGAGTTGTACTGACCGTGGAAGCGACAGGACGCGCCTCGGTCTGCTCTCAAGGATTGGAGGCTCTGCAAGCCTTGTTCAGTGGATTGAGCTGGCCTTCGTTGCCCACCATAGTTATTGGAGACCCTGCGCTTCTGGGAAGCAAAGAGGAACCAAGTTCAGTGAGCAGAGAAGTGCCCAAACTTGGAAAATATTCGGCGACGACGCTGGGCGGCGCCGCTGGCTGGACGTTGAGGTCTGGAAGGTGGGCGAGCAAGCTAGCTGTGACTGGGGTCACATCCACTGAGAATCTTGGAAGGACGACACAGTGCCTAGGACAAGGAGCGACGCCCTGTGGGAGAGGCGAGCGTGGGGAAAGATAGTGATTAGCTCAGCGCCCATCGATGAACCAGGATTGGGGCAGCTGAATCTCAGGGAATGGAACGGCGACGACGCGAAGGCTTCACGACACCTGAGGACCTGTGGAACGCCCTGGATCGTCGAGGATCGACCCAAGGAAGCGAGGGAACCTCACACCATCGAGGGACAGGCGTCGTGAGCCAGGAGTGTAAGGTAGATCATTTTCCCTCCCATTACCCCTTGTATGAGTAGGCTAGTTAGGCCACAATATTTATTGGTGTATGTGGCAGCAAGACGTTATTGCTTTAATAGTAGAATAGGCTGCAATGCAGCTTGTGTCCAGGACTGTCAGAGAGGACAGTGTATACGGATGACAGGACAGTGAAGAAGAGGTGCCGACGTGGTGAAGAGGCCCTCCTGTGAGAGTGTGAGACTCCTGTCTTCCTGCCCGGTTGAAGGAGAGTTGGAGGTCGTGGAAGAAGAGGCTGACGATCTCCAGACTCATCATCAATATTCCATATTCATGTATTACTTGTGATTGTGTGTGTGTGTTCATGTAATTTGCGTCAGTAAATCCACACATTTTATTACTGTGTTTGAGTGTGCCTCCATTTGTGATATTTCTCTATTGAGCATACATTTCTGGCTACAAACGATATATGATACACCCACTGAACTGCATTGCTGGGGTGCAGATATAATAACCCAGCTGGCGACCTTGCTAAGAGGAAGATAGAGAAGACAGGCGGGAAAGGAGTTCCTGCAACCCTTTTTGTCTGGCAGGCAAGACTCAGGGAGGTTATGGTTATAGGTAAGCCTGAGTCTTCCTTCACTCCCCCACGGGTCTAGGCCGGAACTGTTAACAGCAGTTTCCCCGTGGTTGACTGAAGGGCTTCCAGGGTGAATCAGTGGCACCCCTGTTGGTGGAAGCAAAGACCTGCGGAGGTGGGCATTGTTGGTCCTATCTTGTGTGACCAAGGAGACTCCGGTGAATCCAGGGAGTCGGAGGGGCTGAGTATTTGGGCCCTTTGAGCCCCTAGCAGCCGAGTGTTAGCAGAGCCCCGGACCGCCCACCCCCACGTGACAAGGTGGGGTGGGCGGTTCTTGTCACGTGGGGGTGGGCGGTCCGGGGCTCTGCTAACACTCGGCTGCTAGGGGCTCAAAGGGCCCAAATACTCAGCCCCTCCGACTCCCTGGATTCACCGGAGTCTCCTTGGCCACACAAGATAGGACCAACAATGCCCACCTCCGCAGGTCTTTGCTTCCACCACAAAGGGGTGCCACTGATTCACCCTGGAAGCCCTTCAGTCAACCACGGGGAAACTGCTGTTAACAGTTCCGGCCTAGACCCGTGGGGGAGTGAAGGAAGACTCAGGCTTACCTATAACCATAACCTCCCTGAGTCTTGCCTGCCAGACAAAAAAAAGGTTGCAGGAACTCCTTTCCCGCCTGTCTTCTCTATCTTCCTCTTAGCAAGGTCGCCAGCTGGGTTATTATATCTGCACCCCAGCAATGCAGTTCAGTGGGTGTATTATATATCGTTTGTAGCCAGAAATGTATGCTCATAGAGAAATATCACAAATGGAGGCGCACTCAAACACAGTAATAAAATGTGTGGATTTACTGACGCAAATTACATGAACACACACACACAATCACAAGTAATACATGAATATGGAATATGGATGATGAGTCTGGAGATCGTCAGCCTCTTCTTCCACGACCTCCAACTCTCCTTCAACTGGGCAGGAAGACAGGAGTCTCACACTCTCACAGGAGGGCCTCTTCACCACGTCGGCACCTCTTCTTCACTGTCCTGCCATCCATACACACTGTCCTCTCTGACAGTCCTGGACACAAGCTGCCTTGCAGCCTACTCTACTATTAAAGTAATAAAGTCTTGCGGCCACATACACGAGTAAATATTGTGGCCTAACTAGCCTACTCATACAAGGGGTAATGGGAGGGAAAATGATCTACCTTACACTCCTGGCTCACGACGCCTGTCCCTCGATGGTGTGAGGTTCCCACGCTTCCTTGGGTCGATCCTCGACGATCCAGGGCGTTCCACAGGTCCTCAGGTGTCGTGAAGCCTTCGCGTCGTCGCCGTTCCAATCCCTGAGATTCAGCTGCCCCAATCCTGGTTCATCGATGGGCGCTGAGCTAATCACTATCTTTCCCCACACTCGCCTCTCCCACAGGGCGTCGCTCCTTGTCCTAGGCACGGTGTCGTCCTTCCAAGATTCTCGGTGGATGTGACCCCAGTCACAGCTAGCTTGCTCGCCCACCTTCCAGACCTCAACGTCCAGCCAGCGGCGCCGCCCAGCGTCGTCGCCGAATATTTTCCAAGTTTGGGCACTTCTCTGCTCACTGAACTTGGTTCCTCTTTGCTTCCCAGAAGCGCAGGGTCTCCAATAACTATGGTGGGCAACGAAGGCCAGCTCAATCCACTGAACAAGGCTTGCAGAGCCTCCAATCCTTGAGAGCAGACCGAGGCGCGTCCTGTCGCTTCCACGGTCAGTACAACTCTGACGTTGGCGCCGCCCGGGGCACTCGGTGACGTCATGGCGGGCCCTGATTCGTCGCCCGCGACCTACGTCGGCCAATCCGCGATCGGCATAGTGTCCCTTCCACAAGGTCATATCTGCCGTAGGGGATACTGTTTCATTTTATAACAGGGCGCCAATTTTCCTT
Organism: Procambarus clarkii; assembly: GCF_040958095.1. NCBI lineage: Eukaryota > Metazoa > Arthropoda > Malacostraca > Decapoda > Cambaridae > Procambarus > Procambarus clarkii. The sequence continues at coordinate 25,531,617 of NC_091150.1, read as the reverse complement.
TATTTACAACTTATAATATAACCTCCATGCCTTAACTGGCAGCCGGTCTGGTCGCCACATATATCATTAGACTCCCTGAACCTCAGAGAATCAGTAGGGAGAGCTGATATGACTCTTTAAGCCGGCAAACGAAAGAAATAGGAGAGGGCACCGTAACATACCCCTCCCCTTAAAATAAGAGTCATATCGGAAGAGCAGCACTCAAGAGGGCAATCTATACTCTTGCTCCCTCCGTTCCTGAAGTGTCACTCCTCCAGTTGGCGATGTGGCTCGTTCCACCTTGCCAGTCACTTGTCTCATTATATCTCCACCTCGCATAGGACCGGGTGTGATGGGTGTTCCCTGAACACCTACAAGAAATCCTCTCTCCGTGGCTACAAGTGTACTCCCACGGCTCGTTACCACTGTAAGATTCAGTGCATGCGGCGCCTCCACCGCGTCGTGCACTCCGAGATAGTCTTGCATTTCCACTGCGTCCTACAGGTACTCCATGTTTCCTCTCATGATCTCCTCTTCGCCAATCTTCTCTCTTCTCGATTCCTCTTCTCCCGTAGGTGCGTTGTCTCCTCACAGTGGCACTTGTAACCTGTACTCCATCCAGCAGCTTCCTCTCTTCCACACTAGGCTTTTGCGATGGCCCAATGCCCCTCTGGTTAGGCTGGCGCCTACCCTGGGTGTACCTATTCCCTGCTTTCTTCGTATTGCCTTTCCTATACCACTCGCTCCTTCGTTCCCGACGAACATCTTCACTCCTCCATGAGATTTTCTTACCTGCAGACGTCTTCTTCGGTTCGTGGTTGGGCTCTTCCACCTCCCTGTGGCTCACCTCACCACGGTGGTTCATCTTGCACCTCCCACTATTCATCTGGCTGGCATAGGGTGCACTGCGTCGTGGTTCCTCCACTCTGCCCCCCACTGCCGTTCGCTCATCCACTGAGCTTACTTTATTCACGTTTCTGTATGGAGGGAGTGCGGTCTGCAGCCTCCTCACCGCCCCAGGCGTTTGTACAGCTGCTCCTCGCCACTCCTCCACACGCATCATCAGGCTTAGTCGGAGGTCCCCGTCGGGGTTTTCCACAACCTCCGACGACCTCTCTGCACTCTCGCCCTCGTTGTCGTCGTCTCTGGCGACGTTTTCCCTGTCGAAGTCGGCTTCCTCACTATTATTTGGAGCGACTGATACCTCACCTGGCAGGGTTGTACCGCTGCTTGAAACATAGGCACTCCTGGCCCAATCGGGTTGTATCCTGCCTCCTCCGAGGTCATTACCCAGCACCATCTGTACATGCTCTAGGGGTAACTTAGGGGCTACAGCTGCTATGGCTCTCTCGACTCCGTAGTCGGCAATCAGCTGTACTTCGTGAAGTGGCAACCTGTATTCCTCCCCCACACTGCGTATCCTCACCACTCCCACAGGTGAATCATTAAATTCCTTGGGGAGAATACTCCTGGTCACCATACTTATGTCAGCACCCGTATCTCGAAGCACGGCAACCTCCACTGGGTCTGACTTTCCAAACTTCACGTTGGCTCCGAAAACGAAGGGATGTTCACCCAACATTGTCACGTGGGGGTGGGCGGTCCGGGGCTCTGCTAACACTCGGCTGCTAGGGGCTCAAAGGGCCCAAATACTCAGCCCCTCCGACTCCCTGGATTCACCGGAGTCTCCTTGGTCACACAAGATAGGACCAACAATGCCCACCTCCGCAGGTCTTTGCTTCCACCAACAGGGGTGCCACTGATTCACCCTGGAAGCCCTTCAGTCAACCACGGGGAAACTGCTGTTAACAGTTCCGGCCTAGACCCGTGGGGGAGTGAAGGAAGACTCAGGCTTACCTATAACCATAACCTCCCTGAGACTTGCCTGCCAGACAAAAAAAGGTTGCAGGAACTCCTTTCCCGCCTGTCTTCTCTATCTTCCTCTTAGCAAGGTCGCCAGCTGGGTTATTATATCTGCACCCCAGCAATGCAGTTCAGTGGGTGTATCATATATCGTTTGTAGCCAGAAATGTATGCTCATAGAGAAATATCACAAATGGAGGCACACTCAAACACAGTAATAAAATGTGTGGATTTACTGACGCAAATTACATGAACACACACACACAATCACAAGTAATACATGAATATGGAATATGGATGATTAGTCTGGAGATCGTCAGCCTCTTCTTCCACGACCTCCAACTCTCCTTCAACTGGGCAGGAAGACCGGAGTCTCACACTCTCACAGGAGGGCCTCTTCACCACGTCGGCGCCTCTTCTTCACTGTCCTGCCATCCATACGCACTGTCCTCTCTGACAGTCCTGGACACAAGCTGCCTTGCAGCCTACTCTACTATTAAAGTAATAAAGTCTTGCTGCCACATACACAAGTAAATATTGTGGCCTAACTAGCCTACTCATACAAGGGGTAATGGGAGGGAAAATGATCTACCTTACACTCCTGGCTCACGACGCCTGTCCCTCGATGGTGTGAGGTTCCCACGCTTCCTTGGGTCGATCCTCGACGATCCAGGGCGTTCCACAGGTCATCAGGTGTCGTGAAGCCTTCGCGTCGTCGCCGTTCCAATCCCTGAGATTCAGCTGCCCCAATCCTGGTTCATCGATGGGCGCTGAGCTAATCACTATCTTTCCCCACACTCGCCTCTCCCACAGGGCGTCGCTCCTTGTCCTAGGCACTGTGTCGTCCTTCCAAGATTCTCAGTGGATGTGACCCCAGTCACAGCTAGCTTGCTCGCCCACCTTCCAGACCTCAACGTCCAGCCAGCAGCGCCGCCCAGCGTCGTCGTCGACTATTTTCCAAGTTTGGGCACTTCTCTGCTCACTGAACTTGGTTCCTCTTTGCTTCCCAGAAGCGCAGGGTCTCCAATAACTATGGTGGGCAACGAAGGCCAGCTCAATCCACTGAACAAGGCTTGCAGAGCCTCCAATCCTTGAGAGCAGACCGAGGCGCGTCCTGTCGCTTCCACGGTCAGTACAACTCTGACGTTGGCGCCGCCCGGGGCACTCGGTGACGTCATGGCGGGCCCTGATTTGTCGCCCGCGACCTACGTCGGCCAATCCGCGATTGGCATAGTGTCCCTTCCACAAGGTCATATCTGCCGTAGGGGATACTGTTTCATTTTATATCAGGGCGCCAACCTTCCTTTATTTACAACATATAATATAACCTCATTCCATTAAATGGCAGCCGGTCTGGTCGCCACATATATCATTAGACTCCCTGAACCTCAGAGAATCAGTAGGGAGAGCTGATATGACTCTTTAAGCCGGCAAACGAAAGAAATAGGAGAGGGCACCGTAACATACCCCTCCCCTTAAAATAAGAGTCATATCGGAAGAGCAGCATTCAAGAGGGCAATCTATACTCTTGCTCCCTCCGTTCCTGAAGTGTCACTCCTCCAGTTGGTGACGTGGCTCGTACCACCTTGCCAGTCACTTGCCTCATTGTATCTCCACCTCGCATAGTACCGGGTGTGATGGGTGTTCCCTGAACACCTACAAGAAATCCTCTCTCCGTGGCTACGAGTGTACTCCCACGGCTCGTTACCACTGTAAGATTCAGTGCATGCAGCGCCTCCACCGCGTCGTGCACTCCGAGATAGTCTTGCATTTCCATTGCGTCCTACAGGTACTCCATGTTTCCTCCCATGATCTCCTCTTCGCCAATCTTCTCTCTTCTCGGTTTCTCTTCTCCCATAGGTGCGTTGTCTCCTCACAGTGGCACTCGTAACCTGTACTCCATCCAGCAGCTTCCTCTCTTCCACACTAGGCTTTTGCGATGGCCCAATGCCCCTCTGGTTAGGCTGGCGCCTACCCTGGGTGTACCTATTCCCTGCTTTCTTCGTATTGCCTTTCCTATACCACTCGCTCCTTCGTTCCCGACGAACATCTTCACTCCTCCATGAGATTTTCTTCCCTGCAGACGTCTTCTTCGGTTCGTGGTTGGGCTCTTCCACCTCCCTGTGGCTCACCTCACTACGGTGGTTCGTCTTGCACCTACCACTATTCATCTGGCCGGCATAGGGTGCACTGCGTCGTGGTTCCTCCACTCTGCCCCTCACCGCCGTTCGCTCATCCACTGAGCTTACTTTATTTACGTTTCTGTATGGAGGGAGTGCGGTCTGCAGCCTCTTCACCGCCCCAGGCGTTTGTACAGCTGCTCCTCGCCACTCCTCCACACGCATCATCAGGCTTAGTCGGAGGGCTTCGTCGGGGTTTTCCACTACCTCCGACGACCTCTCTGCACTCTCGCCCTCGTTGTCGTCGTCTCTGGCGACGTTTCCCCTGGCGAAGTCGACTTCCTCTCTATCATCTGGAACGACCGATACCTCACCCGGCAGGGTTGTACCGCTGCTTGCAACATAAGCACTCCTGGCCCAATCGGGTTGTATCCTGCCTCCTCCGAGGTCATTACCCAGCACCATCTGTACATGCTCTAGGGGTAACTTAGGGGCTACAGCTACTATAGCTTTCTCGACTCCGTAGTCGGCAATCAGCTGTACTTCGTGAAGTGGCAACCTGTATTCCTCCCCCACACTGCGTATCCTCACCACTCCCACAGGTGAATCATTAAATTCCTTGGGGAGAATACTCCTGGTCACCATACTTATGTCAGCACCTGTATCTCGAAGAACGGCCACCTCCACTGGGTCTGACTTTCCAAACTTCACGTTGGCCCCGAAAACGAAGGGATGTTCACCCAACTTCATTTCCCAACCATTCACGTTGGGTCCACTATAATATGGGGTGTGAACAAACACTCTCTCCTCCTCCAACATTAATCCTACATTCCTTTGGTGCTCCTCACACTCGCGGGCATAATGTCCTCTCACACCACAGTTGTAGCATCGGCTGCCTCCCCTGGGCGGCCACTCGCCAGTCACTCTGGCGGCACCACTTGCAGACGTCCCCTGGGTCCTCCTTGGACTCCCTGTCGTCGTATCCGGGACTGCAGCACTTGCTCCCGAGTTAGGTCCACTGCTCACAGCTTGGGGCTTCCTCCCCGCGTCTCTTGAGCTCTTGAACCACGTTACTTCATCGGGCACACTACTCTTGGGAGAGTCCCCACCCGTCCTCGCTCCTCCTGAACTCCTAAGGTTCCCTCCCGACCTGGGATAAGGCGAGTGTCTGGGCGGCCCCTCCCTCCTGATATGTAGTGCCTCCTCCAGCATGTCGGCTCGATCCGCTGCAGCCTTCAGGTCCTTAATACTTGCTTCTCTCACCCTTACTCGCAACTCAGGATGGAGCACCGACATGAACTTCTCCATCACTATCAGTCGTTTGATATCATCCACCGACTCCGCTTCCTCCGCCTTCAACCATCGTAGGAATTTCCGTTCCATATCCCTGGCGGTCTCGGCGTAAGTCTTTCCCGACGCTCTTGTACACTCTCTGAACCGCTTCCGGTACATCTCCGGAGTCAGCCGGAATGAGTGGAGAACCGCATTCTTAATCGCGTCATAACTAGTACACTCCTCTAGGTCCAGCATGTTATAGGCTTCCCGGGCCTCACCAGTCAACCTGCCCTGGACCAGAGCAGCCCAATCATCTTCCGGCCACTCCTTCAGAGTTGCTATCCGTTCAAAGTGTTCGAAGAACGCCTCAGCTTCTTGTGGTTCGAACGTAGGTAAGTCACGTTCCCTTACCTTGAGGTCATCCCGCCGTGCAGGTAGTGAGGGCAGACCACGTTCAACGCGACGCAATTCGACTTCTTTCTTTGCCTTTATCTCCTCCAGTCGCAGTTGTCTCTCTCCTTCTTCTCGCTGCAGCCGAGCTTCTCGCTCCTCTCGCTGCAGCTCAGCCGCACGTTCCTCTCGCTGCAGCTCAGCCGCACGTTCCTCTCGCTGCAGCTGCAGCCGTGCTTCTCTCTCCTCTCGTCGCAGCTGGGCTTCCAGTTGCATCTTCATTATTTCCAGTTGCAGGCTCCTCTTACTACAGCTGGACCTTCCACTGCTCCCATGTTCACTGTGAATTCTCTCCACACTGGTAGGCGCTTGGGGAGGCCCTAGTCGGGACGGTTCACCTTGCGATGGCTCTCCTCGGGACGGCTCCTCTTGAGATGGCTCCTCTCCCGTCGCTTCCTCTCGAGCTGTGAGCTGTGCCATGATCTCTATCCTTCGCTCCGCTACCTTAGTCGTCCTCAACCTGATCCCAAAGTGGTTTGCCACTTGTTGGAGCTGGGCCTTGGTACACTCCTCCAAAATTCTCTCGTCCCTTGTGTCAATAAATTTCTTTACTTTGTCCTCCTCCATCTCTATATCATTGAGCATACACGACAGCACAGACAAGTTAGTAGGCACTAATTTCACAGTTTCAGCCCCTTAGCTGGTTGAGTAACAGTACCACCGAATTCACTGGCCACACTGTATTAGTACCCTGGCAACACTTGTCTTGACATTTCGTCCACACTGTAGCTTGATCCACGCTTCCTGGCGAAGTTCCCAGTTCTTGGCTACTGGGGTTCGAATCCTGGCAAGGTCGCCAGTTCTCTTGTCACGTGGGGGTGGGCGGTCCGGGGCTCTGCTAACACTCGGCTGCTAGGGGCTCAAAGGGCCCAAATACTCAGCCCCTCCGACTCCCTGGATTCACCGGAGTCTCCTTGGTCACACAAGATAGGACCAACAATGCCCACCTCCGCAGGTCTTTGCTTCCACCAACAGGGGTGCCACTGATTCACCCTGGAAGCCCTTCAGTCAACCACGGGGAAACTGCTGTTAACAGTTCCGGCCTAGACCCGTGGGGGAGTGAAGGAAGACTCAGGCTTACCTATAACCATAACCTCCCTGAGTCTTGCCTGCCAGACAAAAAGGGTTGCAGGAACTCCTTTCCCGCCTGTCTTCTCTATCTTCCTCTTAGCAAGGTCGCCAGCTGGGTTATTATATCTGCACCCCAGCAATGCAGTTCAGTGGGTGTATCATATATCGTTTGTAGCCAGAAATGTATGCTCAATAGAGAAATATCACAAATGGAGGCACACTCAAACACAGTAATAAAATGTGTGGATTTACTGACGCAAATTACATGAACACACACACACAATCACAAGTAATACATGAATATGGAATATTGATGATGAGTCTGGAGATCGTCAGCCTCTTCTTCCACGACCTCCAACTCTCCTTCAACCGGGCAGGAAGACAGGAGTCTCACACTCTCACAGGAGGGCCTCTTCACCACGTCGGCACCTCTTCTTCACTGTCCTGTCATCCGTATACACTGTCCTCTCTGACAGTCCTGGACACAAGCTGCATTGCAGCCTATTCTACTATTAAAGCAATAACGTCTTGCTGCCACATACACCAATAAATATTGTGGCCTAACTAGCCTACTCATACAAGGGGTAATGGGAGGGAAAATGATCTACCTTACACTCCTGGCTCACGACGCCTGTCCCTCGATGGTGTGAGGTTCCCTCGCTTCCTTGGGTCGATCCTCGACGATCCAGGGCGTTCCACAGGTCCTCAGGTGTCGTGAAGCCTTCGCGTCGTCGCCGTTCCATTCCCTGAGATTCAGCTGCCCCAATCCTGGTTCATCGATGGGCGCTGAGCTAATCACTATCTTTCCCCACGCTCGCCTCTCCCACAGGGCGTCGCTCCTTGTCCTAGGCACTGTGTCGTCCTTCCAAGATTCTCAGTGGATGTGACCCCAGTCACAGCTAGCTTGCTCGCCCACCTTCCAGACCTCAACGTCCAGCCAGCGGCGCCGCCCAGCGTCGTCGCCGAATATTTTCCAAGTTTGGGCACTTCTCTGCTCACTGAACTTGGTTCCTCTTTGCTTCCCAGAAGCGCAGGGTCTCCAATAACTATGGTGGGCAACGAAGGCCAGCTCAATCCACTGAACAAGGCTTGCAGAGCCTCCAATCCTTGAGAGCAGACCGAGGCGCGTCCTGTCGCTTCCACGGTCAGTACAACTCTGACGTTGGCGCCGCCCGGGGCACTCGGTGACGTCATGGCGGGCCTTGATTTGTCGCCCGCGACCTACGTCGGCCAATCCGCGATCGGCATAGTGTCCCTTCCACAAGGTCATATCTGCCGTAGGGGATACTGTTTCATTTTATAACAGGGCGCCAACTTTCCTTTATTTACAACATATAATATAACCTCATTCCATTAAATGGCAGCCGGTCTGGTCGCCACATATATCATTAGACTCCCTGAACCTCAGAGAATCAGTAGGGAGAGCTGATATGACTCTTTAAGCCGGCAAACGAAAGAAATAGGAGAGGGCACCGTAACACTTGTCCATTCCCCTGAGTATTTTATACATTCCTATCATATTCCCCCTCAACCTTCTTTTTTCTAGTGTCGTAAGGCTCAGTTCCTTCAGGCGCTCTTCATATCCCATCCCTCGTAACTCTGGAACGAACCTCGTCGCAAAACTTCTGAACCTTTTCCAGTTACTTTATGTGTTTCTTCAGGTGGGAACGCCATGATGGTGCGGTATACTCTAAGACTGGCCTCACGTAGGCAGTGTGAAGCGCCCTTAAAGCCTCCTCACTTAGGTTTCTGAATGATCTAACTTTTGCCAGTGTAGAGTACGCAGTTATCGTTATTCTATTTATAGGTGCCTCAGAAGTTAAATTTGGTGTTACATCCACGCCCAGGTCTCTTTCTCGAGTCGTCACAGGTAGGCAGTTCCACTTCATTGTGTACTTTGACCTTTGGATAGGAGATAGGAGATAGGAGACCAAAGGTCTCCTATCTCCATAACTTTACATTTGCTCGTGTTGAACTCCAGTAGCCCTTTTTCTGATCATCTCTGCAACCTGTTCGGGTCCTCTTGGAGGATCCTGCAATCCTCATCTGTCACAACTCTTCTCATCAACTTTGCATCATCCGCGAACATCAACATATAGGACTCTATTCCTGTAAACATGTCGTTAACATATATTAGAAATAGAATTGGTCCACCGATCATTGTGGTACTCCACAAACTTAGCTTAGCACATGTCTCCACTTGCCAACCTTAGCCACCCGACTGGTGTTCCACCCACATGCACGGCACGGCGTCTACCACAAGACCAAACTAAAACCTACATGAAATCTCCTGATACTCTGCTATCAGAGAGTAATACTTAAGCACATAATTATAATTAAACTTATGTGTATATAACACTGCTAAGGTGTAAAAGAATTTAAGTACAATCAATAACAGTAATAATTTCAATGGCGAAACATTGACGCTAGCTTGAATACACGGCCCGCCACTGGAGCAATCCCAAATATGGTCATCCCCCCAGTGAACTGCCACCGACTCCCCCCACAGGTTTTAACATCCAAATAGCCTAACACAATATTCAAATCAGGCACACTACAGCATGCTACAATTAAATCAAACATAATTATACTGGAACACAACTGGATACCATGTTATATTTATTTAACGGGGAAAAGAAATAATGGACATACATATTTAGGATGATGAATGTTAGAATCAAAAACAGATTCGTAACACATATATCACAATCTGAATGACGCTAAATGATCTCGTGGGTGTTTACTACTGGCGTTTTTTAATACTTGCAACTGTTCACTGCTGATTTCTCCTCTTTCAGCATTACCCTCATTTATCTACCAATGATATGTTCTTTCCTAAACACCACCACTCCTTTAGGTATAAAATCCTTTTCTTCAATTTGGGATGGTGACCTACTAAATGGAACTGTGTTACACGTTTGTTGATTATCAACAAAATAACGGCAGCTAACCCATCTTCTGTAAGTTCTATAATTTTTATGTAAACATAACCCTTATAAACACTTATAGCATTATCTGCCTTAGCTGAATCCATACTGGTGCTGTGAGAGAAATCTTGATTTTTTTAAATATTCCAAGAGACGTTTCCTTGCAAGGTTCTCTAGTGTCGAACTGAGAATGGTGGATAATGAAGCTACTGTGTAGTTTAGTGGCTCCTGTGTCCTTTCATTCTGGCACATTGACACTACATTGTCTGTCTTCCATTCCTTTGGCAACTCTCTCTTTTTCAGTGATGTGTCCAAGAGCAAACGGGATGCTCAAGTCCACAGCTACATTTTTTAGTCTCCACAAAAACCATTTGTTATTTACAGTATGTTGTTGGGTGAGTATTGATGAGCCATATGTTGCTTACAGTAAAGTGGTGGGTGAGTGTTTAAGGTCCGAATGTTATAGTAAGGCTAGTTACAATGCGTTGTATAACTTTATTCGAGTGGTTAAAACTTATTTAAGATCTGATTTAATTTGTAACTTTCTATTGAATTACACATCAAATCAGCACTTGGTGTAAGGCATAGTATTGAAAGCTGTTCCCTAAAGTATCGCCAACAACACCTGCTCTTGCTTACTTATAAATAATGGAAGTGCAGGGATCTATATAGTAATAGTCACCAGTTCTAACTACATGGGACAAGAAATACACCTTGGGGTACAATTTTACAAAAGGGTTTTTATTTAAAAAATACCAGATTTCCTCACACTTCTTAGAACAGGGGGGAGGGGGGGTGTACTTGGATCCACCACAGGATTGATATAGACAAAAAGGGGGGGGGGGAGGTTCCTTCTCCCTCTACAACCTGGGACTTAAAATCCTTACACTATTCCACTCCTCATAGATCACTACAAAGGGCCTGGGTTTACAAATGAATATACAAAATAAATGTGAATACCCCCCCCCCCTGTGACACACAGCTGAGAAGTTGTTTTTAACAGTTTTACACACACAGTTTTAAGAAACTAAGGAATACTGGGTGTCAAGTACCCAGGAGTCTCCCTTTTGAGTTCCCTTATGGTTGTCAAGTGACCATCATAGTCGTTAGCATGTCTCGACTTGGGTCTCCCTTGTAGACCACGGGTACAGTCAAGTCAAAGAGACCTGTGTCAGTAGTATGGCATCTTGTTGTGACAGTGGGTCACCTGAGTGATAGTCTGGTTTTGGCTCCAGTTACTCAAACTAACAGATGTCAGTAACCTAAGATATGATCCAGGATCCAAAGAGGCATCCTCTCATTGTTAATCCAGATGTGTTCTACCAGTTGCAGCCATGTCTACGCCTGCGATCCAAGAGCTCAAGTCTACAGCATGCCTACCTCCCTCACACTCCCCTTCGTTGGTCTGGTGAGTCCTGACAGGTCAAGTGGAACAGTTCTGGGAGTGACCCTACAGGTGTGAAGCTTGTTGTAAGTTGCAGTGTCTCCTGCGGTGTTGAACACGTGGAGAGCACTCACCACTTGTCTGTAGTTACAGTATACTTTGTTGTTTTCAGTTAGCTAGCTAGTAGCCCCACTTGGAATTTTTACATTGAGTTAGACATACCATGTACTAAGAAAAATTTACATAAACTCTTGAAATTTACATTTAATTTTTCTTTTTTCCTTGTCCCCCCGGGAAGGGGAATTATATAAGAGAGAGACCCTTGCGTAGGGAGAAATAAAAGTGCTATTGAGAGAGGCCCCTTGTGTAGGTAGAAATAGCAGTGTTAAATGTTCAAAAACAGTTAAGTAGGAGAGAGTGCCTTGTATAGGGAGAAATAGCAGTGCTATTGAGAGAGACCTTTGTGTAGGGAGAAATAGCAGTGTTAAATGTTGAAAAACAGCCTGGAACATTATAAGACATACAAATGAAGTACTGGGAAATGTGTATGACATGTATAGGGAGGGGACATTATTGGAACCAGGCAGGCAGGAAGGGACATGTGCAAGCCCCTATCAGTCACTTGGGAGAGGGAGGCAGTGAGCACCAGACCAGTGTTGTGGATGGTCTCCAACAAATACAATAAGTGCAGTATTATTTTTTGAGATATATACAAGAGTTGTTACATTCTTGTACAGCCACTAGTACGCGTAGCGTTTCGGGCAAGTCCCTGGAATACGATCCCCTGCCGCGAAGAATCGTTTTTTCATCCAAGTACACATTTTACTGTTGCGTTAAACAGAGGCTACAGTTAAGGAATTGCGCCCAGTAAATCCTCCCCAGCCAGGATACGAACCCATGACATAGCGCTCGCGGAACGCCAGGCGAGTGTCTTACCACTACACCACGGAGATGTCTTACCACTACACCACGGAGATGTAAAGATTATAGATGTTTATAGTGGTGCTTCCCCTTTTCTTTATGAGTTGGAGATAGGAATTTGTGGAAATAAGGATTTTTGGAAGCCTGTGTGTAGGGAGAGTGGTGTGTTGTTAATTCAGGTGTATATGCTCAGTTGTGTGTCACATAGGGGTTATTCACATTTATTTTGTATATCCATTTGTAAACCCAAGGCCCTTTGTAGTGACCTATGAGGAGTAGAATAGAGTAATGACCTTAAGTCCCAGGTTGTAGAGTGAGAAGGAACCCCCCCCCCCTTTTTTTGTTTGTATCAATCCTGTGGTGGATCCAAGTACACTCCCCCTCCCCCCTGTTCTAAGAAGTGTGAGGAAATCTGGTATTTGTTAAATATTTTCCTTTTTGTAAAATTGTACCCCAAGGTGCAGTTCTTGTCCCATGTTATTTATTTATTTATTTATTTATATATACAAGAAGGTACATTGGGTTTGTGAGAATACATAGCATAGTACAGTATTTACAATCTTGTAAAGCCACTAGTACGCACAGCGTTTCGGGCAGGTCCTTAATCTAACAGATAATTTTAAGTAGGTAAATTCTATCAGAATTAATAAAATGATAACAAATGTAGTTAGAACTGGTGATTATTACTATATAGACCCCTGCACTTCCACTTTTTATATGAAAATAAGAGCAGGTGTTGTTAGCGATACTTTAGGGTATGGCTTTCAATCTCGTACCTTACAGAAAGAACTTGGCTAGCAGTAGGAACCGAAGGAGATTGTGATACAAGATGTTCACATGGTGAGGCAGGACTCAGCAAAGTTTGGAGAACTATTCCTGATGTAGGGACCGAAGAATGTTGAGGTCCTAGAGGTTGTTGAGGTTGTGCTGCAGGACCCAGTGGAGTACTAGAATGAGGTTGAACTGTTCCCACTGCATGGACCGAAGAATGCTGAAGTCCGAGGAGATGAAGTTGTGACCTAGTAGATTTGATGGTTCGTTGGGTTGCATGCAGGACAGGATGTTGAGTGGTTCCTCTATGACGACTGTCGCTGAAGTGTATGATCCAATCTCCCAGTATTTTGGTGCTCCAGTATCCTCCCTGGCGATAGGAGCACCAGTATGATGGTGCTCCTATCGCCAGGGTGAAAGACTAAAGGTTTTCTAGTACCTGGCAGGGTGAGAATGAAGTTAGTACTTGACAAGGATGTACGACTTTCAAATGCAATGGAAGGTAAGTTTGTCTTACAATATTTTAGCTGGGGGCTGGTAAAGTTGTCTGGAGGAGCACGTTTATTTGGATTTGGTTCGTAGAGAGAAGGATCTTTCCTGGTGGAGCAACAGATCGAGAACTAGAACCAGTGTAGTCAGGCAAAGTACAACAAGAAGGACTAGACAATACCTTGGAGGCGTTGATTGTATTACACAGGTAGTTGGAGAAGATGTTGTCACACTGGCTCTGACTTTCCCTGGAGATGTCCGTATTGCGGGCACTGCTTCCCGAGGTGCTTCACAACGTTACCAGCAGTACTGTTCTGGACGGAAACTGCTGTAGAATACCTGATGGTAGAACACGGCAGATTACTTATATGTAAGTTACCTGAGCTTGTCTGGAACAGCGGCTCGTCATGGTTGTTGATGGTATGGCTGAGCGGCTCAGAAGACACTGATACCTGTATTAGTGGTGCCCTGAAAAGTGGAGCGTTCCGCTTACCTGTCGTCTGAGACAGGTGCCTATTCTTCACAAAGTATTTGATATCTCGAATCATACCTAGCCAGTAGTAGTCCTGTTTCAGGGTTTTGTAGGTATTATAGAAGCCGTAGTGTGAGCGAGAGCCATGGACCAGAGGCAAGATATCTGGTCGTAGGCTGTTGGGAACTACCAGTTGGTTGATGTTGGCCCAATCGTCGTCCTCCTTCAATTTCCTGGTTCTGTAATACCTGTATAGCAATTAGTGCTCTACAAAGAACCCAAGGATACTGCTAGGTTGTGTCTCAGCCTGTAAGAATAAAGATGGTAAGGAGGGATCATCTCTCTGCAACTTACGGAATTCCAGCATAGTGAGATTCGGTGGGAGGCTCTGAAAATGTTGAGATACAGGCGAGCAGCTGTGGCCCGCTTCGTCACCATAACAGGAGGGGAGACGTCTTCAGAATCATCTGTTGCTTGGACCTCTTCTTTAACAAACTGCAAGATAGGATTTTTGAATGCTGAGTCACATACATGGCGTTTTTCTGTGATGATTAAATTCGCAGGTTGTTTCTGCCAAGTCGTTGCCCAGGTGAAGTTGAACTCCTGACATGGGAAAAGGCTTTTCCCTGATGGCGACTTGGACTTCACCTTGTAAAAACGGACATTCCAGTCAGACTCTGGCCAGTGGATAAGGAGTAGTGGCAGTTAGGTCCGTGATGAGGACAGTTTCTCCGGTGTAGGTGACGTTGGGTAGGTGACTTCAGAAGGATAGATTGTAGAGCAGCTGTGTCCCTCAAGATGTTCTCATTGAACCTTCCCTCAGAAGATTCACTGCTGATAGAGACAGTTCCGGAGTACAGGTGTCTGTTGAAGAGAGAAAGATCAGTGGATGAAACAAAAATATTCATCATAGGCTTAGGAATCTTATGAATTTTAGGAGGAGGTGATTTGGGTTTAGTCCCATTGCTGACCTTACAGTGAGGGCTAGTACACTCTTCTATGGTATGGCCATAGTCCTTTTCGTAACGGCAGTACAACGAGGAGTTCACATTGCTGGTACTCACTTTTTCAGGACTAGACCAGGAGGTCTTACTAGAAGGTGTGACAGATGGTACTTTGTTAATAATTGTGTAGGAGTCAGCCAACTGTGCACATCTAGTAAGGTCTGTTTCTTCCTTGTTTGCTAGGTAGAGACGTATGGGATTAGGTACACGCCTAAGGAATTCTTCCACCAGGATGAGGTTGACGAGATCTGTAAAGATGGACACTTGTGCTGCTTCCAGCCACTTCATGAAATATCTCTTTTTATTATTTGCAAACTCTAGGTAAGTGGTTGAAAGCAAGGTAAGGTAAGCGAGTGATTACCTTAAATCACTCGCTTTAAGGTAATCCTTAAACTTACGTCTGTAGGTCTCGATGGAGAGGAGGTAGGCATCGAGCACTGCCTGTTTCAGTACCTTGCAGTCGGTTTCAGACGCCATAGTACTGAGAGTCATGGCAGCTCTACCTGTTAAATGAGACCTGAGAAGCACATACCACTGATAATGAGGCCAGCTAAGTTGTGTAGCCAGAGCCTCAAATGAATTAAGGAATACATCAACCTCTGCCTCAACTAAAGATGGCATCAACTTAATTGA
This sequence comes from Procambarus clarkii, assembly GCF_040958095.1. Taxonomy (NCBI): domain Eukaryota; kingdom Metazoa; phylum Arthropoda; class Malacostraca; order Decapoda; family Cambaridae; genus Procambarus; species Procambarus clarkii. The sequence goes on along the minus strand of NC_091150.1, from coordinate 25,516,258 downwards.
ATGTGAACAATTAAAACGTACTGGGAGTTTAGCTTCTGCTTCATTGCGCTGAGTGATGTGGGTAGTTTCTAAGTCAAGCTCTTTTCTGCGGTGTTCAAGAGCAATGGCAGGTTCTCGTTCTTTCACTTTAAGAGCTTCCTGATCACGTTCCTTTTGGAGGGCTGCTTGTTCCCTCTCGTGTTCACGTTGGATTTCAAGTTCACGTTCTCTAGTAGAAAGTGCTTCCTGTTGGAGGGCAGCTTGTTCCCTCTCATGTTCACGTTGGAGTTCCATTTATTGCTTTTGTAGCTCAAGTTGTTCCTTCTGTATCTGAAGAGCTTCCTTCTGACATTCGCGTTCGAGAGAGGCAAGCTCTATCTTCAATTTCATGGCTGCCAAGGTGTTCTTATCTGCAATTAAGTGTTGCTTATGAGACTCGGATGTAATATTATCATTGTCTAATAAGTGGTCAAGTATAAGGTTGTGTAGCTCAAGTTTAGTGGGTCCATGGGGGGCAGTAATGCGGTACTCATCTCATTTACTAGAGTTAACAACTCCACCTAAGTGCCACGATGTAGTGTGCCCACTTCATCATTTGGATTTTGTCTGAACGCAGTTAGACGAAACATGGTGAATAGAATGATAGTAAATATACGCAAAGAGAATACCTCAGTTGATGTACGAAAATATGAAATGTCTGACTGACAGGATGACGTGGCAACTGTAAACGATCCTGTTTAAACTTAATAGTCAAGGTTACAATAATTAACTTTAATAAGTGAATTGACTAAGTGCATTGAATTGATTAGGATCAAAAATGAAACAAGGACGTAGGTAATCTTGTACCCGGCACTCTATATGACGAGGATAAGGGCACGAGGGATCCTACTTGAAATCTGAAACATAATTGTCTCGAAGCTAGTCCAAAAGATGGATTTCTTACCTTGTCTCTTTGTCTCAGCACACTCTTTGTGCTATGGAAAAGAATGCTAACTCCCTACCTTAGTAAGTACCATATCTCTGACCGACGCGTAGGGGTGTGAAGTGTCAATGACGAGAACTACTTGTATGGATCCCAACTGTACAGCATAGTCCGTGCGAGAGGAACTTTGGCCCTCTATATCCTCCTACGTTCGGTGTGAGGGGATGGTTTACCAGCTCACTTACACTGGATCCACATGCCTGTGGAAGCCAGTACACTTGCTAAGTGCACATGTTAAGTACGCAGATCTAAGTTTGGCAACAGTACCCAAAACATCTTGTGTTTGGGCTCATGTGAGAGCCCCAGTCATCAGCATTCCAGAAATGTTATCCTGGTCTAGGTAGCACGTCTGTGGACAGAGTTACAGCCAATAGCATCTTTTCATTGTATGGCTTTGAGCGAGGACTCAAGATTTGCGCGGGAATCTTGGGAAGTCTGGAACAGCGTAGTGTGAGTGTCAGCCAACCGCCACTCCACCAACTGAGTGCCCAGGGCTTCAGCCGTCATTTTGAAGTCGCCCCAGGGCCATGCTACACCGTCTCCGATTGGTTGAGAGGGGTAGGCCGTTGTGTGCCCCTTCTGATTGGGTCTTTTGAGGCAATGCCCGGGAAGCGGGTGTTCCTGCCCCAAGGCATCATTCTGCTCCAGTCACCACCACAGCCTGACGTCTCTCTCTTGCCCATTCGGCCAAATTGGGCAAGACGACATCGTGGTGACTGCCTACTCTGCTACTCCACACCCTGCCTCATCTACGTCGAGTACCGCTGTGGAATCCGGCCGCATTCGTAGTTCGAAAGGGGAGAAAGAGAGGGAGTGCTTTGGGTAGAGATCTGGGAGGTGGATAATTTGCATACGAGAAGTACCAAGACTCGTAAATCCCCATTCCAGTGATTATAGACGTTCTAATTCCTGCTAGTGCTCTGTAGTAGTCGATGGGAACAGGAAAATTCATGTTAGTGTTTTAAGGAAGATTTCCCATGTTTGTGTAAGACGCTATACGTTGTGCGCGTCATCCGTATATGAACATCTGCTTCACCGGTGGGTCGGGGTGCACACCAAGCCGTGTGTTGTGAAGGAGGGTTCGAAAGACGCGCCGTCATCTTTGTACGAACGATACCACGTGAGGTTCCGCTCCAGCCATCTCCACCGCCGTGAGCAGTCACCCGCCAGCTGGGTGCCTGATGTATGGTAATTGTGTGCGTGTAGCCGACTGTATAAATTAGTAAGTACTTATGTGTGTATTTCTGGTGATTTATTAGTCTCTAAGCCTGAATTCAAAGTCAGGTGTTCCGTCGCATTGTCACTAAGAGCACGTATAGAGGTGATAGTGAAGTGTGGACGAGTGAGAATATCACCCTTGTTGACATCTTGTCAGTCCAGTAGGACTTGGTCTGGTATAGACAGACGTACAAGTGTGTGTGTGGGTGGTAAACACGGGAACATAGTATTCATAGATTAGCCAAGGACTGAGAGGGATGTCCATGTAATATTTTAAATTCCATTCTGGTAGAATTTTGATAATTCATTGTTGTTGATTTCGTTCCATGTGATATAATCTTGCAGGTGTGGAATTCCAATACTGAGCGCTCAGGTATAGTGTCAGGGATTCCTGGGATAACGTCAGGGATTCTTGGCAATTGATTATTGTGGAGTGATACCAGATTGTGGTTAATTTCTTCTTGTGTTGCCAGGGCCGTGACAAGTGTGATTTATATATACATTTTTTTTTTAGATATATGCAAGAGTTGTTACATTCTTGTACAGCCACTACCCCCTCCTCGCTCAGCTCGTTGTCGCCGTGTGGGGGCTTAGTGGGCGGCTGCCGGAGTGTGATGCTCCTTGGGACAGTCCTCTGTCCTTTTCTAGCCTCGTGCTCCTGCTGCCGTCCTCTCCAATTCTGCTGGGCACCTTTTCCTTTTCCTTCTGTTTCGTTTTTCTCCCCCCTCTTCTCCTATCTGCTTGCCGTTTCCTGCTGACCTTTTGCTTGTTCTGGTTCTTCCCTTGAACTTCTTCTATTTTGACGCCCGGGTGCTTGAGGAGGCATACTCTTGCACCCGTAGAACTGTAGTACCCGACGTCGAGAGCGAGGGGAACCTTTTATTGTCAATCCCCCTTTCGTCACTGAACCCGATCTCGACGGACTGTCGGTTTCTTAAGGTGGCGTTTGTGGGGTGTATACTCACGACGCACCCCTAGGAGGCCCCGTCAAGATCGGCGATAGCGTCTTGTTAGGTGTCCTGCTTCTAATTGTGGCTCCATGGTGGGTGTGGGGGCACATTCGTGAATGAATTCTTCTTTTCGTAATGATGATGACCCCTGTTTCGGCCGTTTCTGGTTTACCTTCTCAGGCTCGTGGGGTGGGCGACCAAGCCCCCGAGTCAGTCCGTGTTGGAAGACCGGGCTCTGTAGCCTCCGCTGCATTGGGCCCCGACCTTGCTCCTCCTTTGGCTTCTCTGACTCCTTCCCCTGGCTCCCCTCCCTCCTCTGTGGTTGGGTTGAGCCCCAAGCCCCCAGTGGTGACTACCTCATCCCCTGGCGCGGCTCCTTTTCTAGTTGTAACTACTGTGCCTTTTAACCCCTCTCTCTCTGGGGGTTCTCACCGCCGTCCTCGTCACGGCCGCCCTCGCTCGATTCCTTCCAGTTCTGCTACCTATCAAGCCTTGTTTGGTCCCGCTTCGTGGGCCAAATATTTTGATCTCCTCCCTCTTGATTCTGCGCCTCCTGACGATTTCTCCCTCCATCGACATCTCGTTGATTCCGTGGATGCCTCCATTACTTTCAACCCCACTCGTCTCGGTACACGTGTCGTTGCTGCTCCTTCTCAGGATGCTGCTTCCCGCTTGGCTGCCTTATCCTGCCTTGGCGAGACCCCTGTCTGGGTCTCGAAGAACGCTCAGTTGAATGCCAGTGTTGGCACTATTTTGCTCCCGCCCCATGTTGCGACCGGCGTTCGGGACCTGCGCGACTGCCACGACGATATTCGGCATATCCTTGCTGCCCAGGGCCATTCTATTCTCCAGGTGGACACGTTTACTCGTCCCCCTCGTGGTAGTCGCCGTCAACCCCTCTGGGTTGTGAAGATTACCTTTGATGGTAGGACCCTTCCACCCTCTGTCATTCTTGCTGGTGCCAGGTGCTCTGTCCAGGAGTACATTCCTTCTCCTCGGCTCTGCAACAAGTGCTGGAGGTTTGGGCATGGTGCCCTCCGCCGCTCCGGGACTGTCTCTCTCTGTCCTTTGTGTGGTGGCGAAGGTCACTCTAAGTCGGAGTGCACTTCTTCCCAGGCTCGTTGCCTCAACTTGCCCATCCTACCTTCTCCCGTGCGTGTGTCCATTACAAGCTTGAGGCAGCCGTCCTCAACTTGAAGCACCGGGAGCGTTTATCTTTTCCTGAGGCGAGACGCCAGGTTCGCCGGCTCCCGCCTTATGCTAATATCTCTTATGCTCGCGTGTTGCGCTCTTCCTCTCCTCGTCCTTACCACCTTCCTCAGACTCACAACCGTTTCCGGGCCTTGGACCCTGCTGCGCCCACTGCCCCCTCCTCTGTTCCTTTGGGTTCTCTCCCGAAGGATCCTCCTTCTGGTCCTCTGTCTAGGGTTCCCCTTCCTTCTACCCGGTCTGTCGTGTCTCCTGTGTCTTCTTCCTCGTCTCCCTCCGTTCCTCTTTCCCATCCTTCCCCTCCGTCTCTTGACTCTCCCCGCCGCCTGTCGGTGCTGGCTGATGTCCATCGCTCTCCAAACGGCCGTCATGTGTGCTCTCGTTCAGCTTCTCCTGTTGAGACGCTAGAATCCGTTGCCCAGTACGTGGTTGCTGGGACACCTGTCTCTTTACGTCAGAAGCGTAAACCTGGCTCCTCTCCTTCCTCCTCCCCGGCGGGTAAGAAGGTTTCGCTTTCTTCCTCGGCCCCTACTTCTGCCTCTCTCGCTCCTTCCCCTCCCATTTCGGTGTTTGCGCCCCCTGTTCCTGCTATGGAGGTTTCTTTAGCCCCCGCTTCCCTCTCAGTTGCTGCCCTTGCTGAGGTACGCTCCCCTCTTTCTACCCCTCCTCTTCCTGCTGCTGTCCTTGCCTGCTCCTCTCCGTTGTCTCCTCCTCTTCCTCCTCCTCTTCCTCCGGACCCTGCCCACCCACCTCTGATCTGTTCTCCTGTTTCCTTCCCTCCGTCTTTGCTCAGTTTACCCATGCCCCCTAACCCTGACTTTGCTGACCCTGATCCCGACCCTGATATTCTTTAACGTGCTCTGTTGCTCTTTCGCCTTTGTTTTTTCCTTGTTCTCTGTTTTTGTCCTTTCTCTTCTCGTTGTTGTCCATTCTTCAATGGAACGTTCGAGGTTATTACGCCAATTTCCTCGAACTCCAACTTCTGATTTCGCGGTTTTCGCCCCTTTGTGTCTGTCCCCAGGAGCCGATGCTTGGTGCTCGTCCTGGTCGTTTTCGTGGCTATTCCTTTCTCTCCCCCCCCCAGCTGTTGCTGGGGCTTCTAATTCTTCTGCTCTTTTGATTCGTGCTGATGTTCCCTTTGTGCCTTTACTTTTTCCTTCGCCTCTCCATTGTTCTGCTGCTCGTATCTTTGTGGGGAAATGGTACACTGTTTGTTCCATTTATCTCCCCCCGAGTGTCCCGCTTTCTCTTCCTGATTTGAAACACCTCCTAGACTCCTTGCCGGAGCCTGTGCTCCTGCTGGGTGACTTCAATTGTCGTCATTCTCTTTGGGGTGACGTTCTGACGAATACCCGGGGTCGCCTTCTTGAGCCGTTTCTCCTCTCTTCTTCCCTGTCTGTTCTGAATTCTGGTGAGCCCACTCATTTGGACTCTCAGACTCGCACCCTTTCTTGTCTTGATCTTTCTCTCTGCTCTTCTTCTCTTTACTTAGATTTCACGTGGCAGGTTCTTGATGACCTCCATGGAAGTGATCATTTCCCCATCCTTGTTTCCTTTTTCTCTTTTCGCCCTTCCCTCTCTTTCCCTAGGTGGCAGTTTGCTAAGGCAGACTGGACCCTATTTTTCCTCAGTGCTGCTCTCTCTGACCTCTCCCTTATGCCTCTCTCTCGCGCTCTCCTCCTTTTTCATGACACTGTCTTCAAGACAGATAGAGCTGTCGCTGCCCTCCGCTCTATCCCTCGCTCTTCCTCTCGGGGTCCACGAAAGTGCGTTCCCTGGCAGAATGCGGACTGTGCTCGGGCTGTCCGCTGTAAGCGTGCAGCCTGGAAGAGGCACTGCCGTAGGCAGACGACCGATTCTTTTCTTTTCTTTCGGAAAGCGAGTGCGGTGGCCCGTAGGGCCATCCGTACGGCTAAACGTGAATGTTGGGCATCTTATGTCTCAACAATTACGTCCGAAAATCCTCTGGCCCAGATCTGGAAGCGTATCCGCAAGATAGCGGGTAAATTCGTTCCCGATGTTTCACCGGTCCTTCACCTCCTTGATACTCTTGTGGCGGACCCGTTCAAGGTCGCTTCCGTACTGGGTTCCCACTTTTCTTCTGTTAGCTCTGGTCTTCATCTTCCTCAATCTTTTCTTCTTCGTAAACCTGTCCTTGAGTCTCGTCCTTTAGGTTTCTGCACTCGTCTTCACCTACCCTATAATGATCCATTCTCTCTCTCTGAACTTCGTTCTGCCCTGGCCCTCTGCGGTTCTACGGCGGCGGGCTCCGATGGTATTCATTATGAGATGCCATCTCCCTCCGTGCACGTCTCAGTATTTACTGAGTCTGTATAATCGGATCTGGGAGTCGTCGTCAGTCCCTGAGGACTGGCTCGATGCCGTTGTCCTCCCTGTTCGCAAACCGGGGTCTCTGGGTACTTCCCCTAAGGACTTTCGCCCTATTGCTCTCACAAGTTGTGTCTGCATACTCTTTGAACGTATGGTTAACGTTCGTCTGATGTGGTTCCTGGAACACCATCACCTCCTCTCCCCTTCTCAATTTGGTTTCCGCAAGTGCCGCAGCACGACAGATGTCCTGGTGAACTTGGGGTCTATATTCGTACTGCTTTTGCTGCGAAGACCTCCGTTGTTGCCGTCCTTTTTGACCTGGAAAAGGCTTACGACACCACTTGGAGATATCATATTCTATCTCAACTTCATTCTTTTGGCCTTCGTGGTCTTCTCCCTCTCTTTCTCCGCAGCTTCCTCTCCCGTCGTTCCTTTCGGGTGCGCCTTGGTACCGCGCTCTCTGCCTCTTTTCAGCAATACGAAGGTGTGCCCAGGATAGTGTTCTGAGCACTACTCTTTTTCTGGTTGCCCTCAATGGTCTTCTTTCTTCTCTTCCTTCTGGTGTCTTCTCCGCTCTCTATGTCGATGATCTTACCCTTTGCTGTCAGGGTGATGATTCGCCTCTCCTTCAGCGCCGGCTTCAACTTGCAATTGATGCCGTGTCGTCTTGGGCCACCGATCATGGCTTCAAGTTCTCTACTTCTAAGACTTGTGCCATGACTTTTACGCGGAAACGGGTCGTTCTTCGTCCCTCTTTATCACTTTATGGTCATCCCCTTGAATACAAAGATTCCGCAAAGCTTTTGGGGTTATTCCTTGACACTCGTTTGTCTTGGTCTCCCCATATCTCTTACCTCCGTGTTGAGTGCTCTAAGGCCCTTACCCTCCTTCGGGTCTTGTCCCATACTTCTTGGGGAGCAGATAGGCGCACTCTCCTTGCTTTACATTCCTCTCTTGTCCTGTCTAAGCTCGATTATGGTTGCCCTGCTTACTCGTCTGCTTCTCCTTCTACTCTTCGCCGTCTTGATGCTTTGCACCATACTGGGTTGCGCCTCAGTTCTGGTGCCTTTCGTTCGACTCCCGTCCTTAGCTTGTATGTTGACACTGGCTTCCTGTCTCTCCAGGACCGCCGTGATCGCTACTGTCTTCGCTATCTTGCGCGGTCCTTACAACATCCTTCCTCTCGCCTCTGTCGTGCTTTAACTTTTACCCCTCCTGCGGTTCCTGTTCCTCTTCACCACCTACCTCTTTCTGTCCGGTTATCTCGCCTCCAGGATTCTCTTTCCGTTCGTATTTCTAATGTTTCTCCTCGTGTTGTTCCTTCTTTGCCCCCGTGGAGAGTCCCTCTTCCGCGGTTTTGTACTTCCTTGACCCGTATCACTAAAGCTTTTACCCCTCCTACGGTTCTAAAACGCCTTTTCCTTGAACACTTTTCTTCTCACTCCCGCTCCGTTTCTGTCTTCACCGATGGGTCTAAGTCGGCGGACGGTGTTGGCTACTCTGTTGTTTTTCCTGATCGCACTTATATGTGTCGCTTACCTCCGGAGACTAGTATCTTTACAGCGGAACTTTATGCTATTCTCTATGCTCTTCGTCTCCTGCTTTCTCGTCGTCAGTCCTCCTTTGTAGTTGTTGTTGACTCTCGTAGTGCCCTCATGGCTCTCGGGTCCTTTAATCCGGTTCATCCAGTAGTTGTCGAGATCCAGCATTGGCTGTTTCTTGTTCACAGTAAATTTAAGTCAGTTGAGTTTTGTTGGGTTCCCAGCCATATTGGTGTGTCTTTAAATGACCGTGCGGATGCTGCCGCCAAGGAAGCTGTCCGCTCTTGTCCCATCTCTCGTAAAGGCATTCCGTATTCCGACTTTTACCCGGTTATCCATTCCTCAGTCCTTACCTGTTGGCAGGCTTCTTGGTTGTCTGTTACTGGTAACAAGCTACGTACTCTTAAGTGTTGTGTTTCCTCGTGGCCGTCCTCCTACCACCGTAACCGGCGGTGGGAAACAGCTCTGGCGAGATTGCGTATTGGCCATACTCGCTTAACCAATGGTCACTTGATGGAGTGCCGCCCTGCTCCTTATTGTCCTAGTTGCATTGTCCCTCTTACGGTCGTGCATGTCCTTCTTGAATGTCCTGACTTCCAGGACGAGCGTGTGTCTTGCTTTCCGACCGCCCCTCGCGGTCACCTGTCCCTCAATAGAATTCTTGGTGACTCGGATACTTTTGATATCGTTCGCCTTATGCGTTTTTGTTCTCGTATTGGCATCCTTGGTGATATTTAGCGCCCTCTGATTATTTTGCGCATTTGATGGTGCTACATAGCCTTCCCGGTTTGGTGCCTTCTTTTGATAATTACTTACTTACTTGTACAGCCACTAGTACGCGTAGAGTTTCGGGCAGGTCCCTGGAATACGATCCCCGCCGCGAAGAATCGTTTTTTTCAACCAAGTACACATTTTACTGTTGAGTTAAACAGAGGCTTCAGTTAGGGATTTGCGCCCAGTAAATCCTCCCCAGCCAGGATACGAACCCATGACAAAGCGCTCGCGGAACGCCAGGCGAGTGTCTTACCACTACACCACGGAGACATATATTGTGTCTGAAGTGTTAACGTAATTTTGATAGAAATGTAGAGAGTGACGAGGCTGTCGGGAGTGACAGCCATCGCTCTGTCGAGTAACGTAAAATTCTCGGGAGAGTTTATCGATCCGTGGGATCGCTAAATCACTCACCCAAGTTTATCCCATTAACGTTTTGATAGCTTTAGGCTACAGGTGTCAGCAGTAACAATATATATGATTGTAGTCTTACAGTGTCCAGTGTTATTGTGTGTTATTTACTGAGGTGATTGCAACGTATGGACCAGTGTTATAAGTGGTAATTAAAGCACTGGGGTCATTTGCAACAGTAAGTAAGTGTTGGGCAGTGTACTAATATAGTTTGATTTAGTGCACGTGTTGTGTGTGTTATAGCAAAGGGGTTGTCATTGATGGTGATTGATGCTAGTGTTGATCAATCACCAGGGTGTTTTGTGCAGTTCAGTAAGTCATTTTGGAGTCGTGTTCTAGAGGGTTCATGCTCTGAGAGTTATTTACTGGGCTTCTGTAGTATTGTCATTGAAACCGGATTGTAACATAAATCACTGTGATTTGTTAGTGTGATTTATCATTGTCTTGGGTGAACTCGGCTCAAGACGAGTACTTGGGTTTTATATTCTCCTGTTATCTGGTAGGACATTGATGTCCAGTATTCAGTGAGGTGATTGCAAGGTAATTAATATAACGTAACCAAGGGAACACCTATCGCTTATAGAGAATTTGTTCTTTGACAATTTGAGCTATTTAAAATACGTTTTGTTTAATTACTCCCCTGCAAGCAGCTACAATAGTCTCAGGGTAGTCTAGCCATCAGCCAGACAAGAATTTTAGTATTGTCTGTCGTAATTAACGGTCAGTGGACGGGTAATTGACGTATTTCTGGAAGTCAATGTAATTAACTTTGATCCGTGTGTGATCGACTCACACGAAGGCTCCATTGTTCGATTAACGTAACGTCGTTATTTATCTGTCCGGAAATACCAGCACTTGATTGACTCGTGGGAAGAGTAACGCCATTTTAGAATAACGTAAACGTGGTGATTAGCATCCTCAATCACCTGAATTGGTCTAAGTATGGTAGGCTCAGACGGAATTCATACCTTAATGTAAATTGCTGAGCCAGTGTGAAAGGTTGTGTATTTAACTGATTAATTATTGATCTTGAGGACTAATTAACTGCTCTAATTGTAATCATGAGTGATTACTGTTCTCTTAGCACTTTGTACATTGTAAAATGTCAACTATCGTTGAGTGATAGTAACCATAACCCTGCAAGTCACACTCGATTATTAAATTGAGACTGCTTCTTGAGTTTTCGACTAAATATATGGGACCACACAACAATAAATTATTGTTGTGAGAGCCCAGGACTTACTCGCTAGATTCGCTTCGGCGAATAGTGAAGGTCAACGGCCTAAGATTTTATTTTTTATTTTTATTTTTACATGCAAGCATGCAAGTTAAATACAATAAAAACATGAAAAGAACATAGAAAACATAACAAAACAAAACAATATACCACCGGCCAGAAGGGCCGACAGCACAGTACAACAAATCACAAACACGAGAAATGCTTGAGAAACACAGCATACATCAAGACACAAAATAGAAAACCTTGTCAAACAAGCAAGCACAGTAACATTACAAAACAAAACATTATAAAAGAAAACAAACATCAAGAGGTATAACATCATGCAATCAAGAAAACAAAACATAGTAACATACACAAGAACAAAACACAACATAAAGGACATCATGAAATAGAACAAGAAAATCACACAGCACGCAACAAGCCAAAAATAAAAACACAAATAAAAATAAAAACAAAAATAAAAACAAAAACAAAAAACAACACATTCTAGCAATGCAATAGTAGAACACACATGGCAAAGTAACAACACAAAAGCAAATACAGGAATAAAAACGCCCTCACCAAAACACCGGCCTCGCAACAAATAAGGGAGAGGCACGGGCACAGAATACAATAGGGCAAACAAAAGGCCATAGGGGCACACAACACTACAGTAACATGGAATCAGCTGACATATTTACCCGGGAACAAGACCCGGGGGAACTGCACATTGAACGCCTCCCAATGCAGCCACCTCCCCCAAGAGGCCCGACCCTCCACCGGGGACGCCATGTCATCCAGAACCCCGGCAACAAACACCCGCAGACAGGGAACCCAGGTGGTGTCACTCTGGAGGCGAGTAGCCGCCACCCTACTCCATACACCGGGAACCTGGCCATTACGAAAGTCCTCTGGCCTTTCAGACAGCAGGAACTCGGCAACAACGGCCTGCAGGGCCCTGAGGAGAAACCCCACAGAGACAGAGGACACCACCACAGGGGCACCAGCAGCCACGGGCACACCACCACACTGCAGGGAACCAGCGCGGCTCGCATCCTTTCATAAAGTCACTACCAGGCCACGCCCGCACCAGCATCCGCACTATCCTTGGCAGCGGAAGCCACCACACCCTACTGAGGAGAGACCCCTGGCGGGAAAGGAACAGAAGGCACACCCGAGACATGGGCACCAGCACCAGCAGGCACATGTACCTCCACCACCACTAACTGCGGAGACAACGACGCATCCGGATCCACACCATCAACACCCGAAGACCCACAGTCACTGAAGTCCCCAACATCGGCCCAGGCAGTAGATGAACGCCTGGAACGTTTGGGCTCTGGCCGGATATCGTCAGAACCGGAAGCGGACCCAGAAATACGGCACCACTAGCTGGACGAACCGACGCCCGACGTAGAACGGCAGCAGCCTCTACCACAGGGGGAACCGGACCACACACAGCAGGAGGCTCCACAGCCACCTCATCACCCAACACAGTAGGGACCCAAGGTGAGGATACTGGGCCAGGCTCAGCAGCCGAAGACGAGGTAGCAGACAGCAATGCTTCACAGGGAGCACCAGGAAGGCCCACGGAAGCAGCAGGGCCAATGACAGGAGCAGGAGAAGCATCCGACGGCACCACAACATGCGGAGGAGGGTCTGCAACAACCGGGGGAATGTCGGGCGACACTGGGGGAGCCTCATCAGCTAACAGGACGTTCACCTCCTCACCCCTGGAGTCCTCCTCCAGAGGGAGCAGCAGGAAATCCTCTTCATGGAACAAATTCACGGAAGCAACCGGATCAGCAGTGCACCCGGCAGCCTGATGCCCCAACAAGCCACACCGGAAACAAAGTAGGGGGGTTGTCGGGCATAAAACACCCCCACATAGTACCCTAAAAGCCGGACAGAGGATGGAATGTCCGACCGCAGCCGCATCCCGAGGGTATGAATGTTTGTCTTTACATCCGAATACTTCCCAGAGGACATCGAGCTCATCCACACACTGATGACGGGACCATACCTCTGGAAGAAACACCGGAGGATGGTCTCAGGAAACTTCATGGGGGCGCCATGGACACTCACGTATGTCACAGCACCACTGCAGTCCGAAATGGCCACAGACCCATTGCCGTCCTGCAGTAGCAACGTACGCCCCTCGTACTGTCAGAGAAAATCCCGGTACACTGCCTCACCCACAAACTTTATGATCACACGGCGAGCAGTGACCAGCTCGACACCGTAGACGTCCCTGGACCGGGACCCTGAGCATGTCACTCAAGACAAGTCCATAAGAGGGTAACATGCTCGGCCAGTAAACTCCAAACCTATGGAGTTCACCCTCACGACAGCTGGAAGATGGCCGCCCATCGCAAAAGCACCACGTCCACTCCACCAGGAACAGCAGGGAGGGTCGAGACACCCACACCCCCTGCCGGCAAAAACGGCAACTGTGGGAAATTTTTACCACCATTCTAATTATCATCTAAGAAATGTATAATTTCTGTATCATATCAAAATCATATCTAAAATCATATCAGAATCATTATAGATTCATTATACAACTTGATCCTAGAAGATAATGTCACTTGAATCCCATACGCATAGGGCCCTATAGATGCCTACGTGACTTTGTGCATGATCTCTTATGGATCCAGAAGCTTCTAGAAGAATTTTTAATTAAAAAATTATTGGAACATTGATTCAATATCCGGTAGGGATAAAAATCGAGTCCTTATTAAGAATCAGTGGTACTATCAAGTACTACTTATAATCTTTATATCCTATATCAAATTATATTATAATCACATCTTATTTCAATCATAAGTCTAGACTGTAAAAATAATCAATCAATATTCATAGAAGACTTCCGTGCTCTGGGAGCATGGGAAAGGATCTGGGGCAGAAGCGCCCACGAGAGCCCAGGAGGACCACGCGTTTGTTGACAACTGTGAACACGTGTGACGAATCCTTAGCGAACATTACCAGCTCAAGGACAACCTTATCTAATATCTTTATCACCAGTGAACACTCTTTAGAACTGGGGGAATACCTGGACAATATCTACAAGGAAAATTCTAGAACATTTACATAAAATAGGAGTGTATAGTGGAGCTCACAGTGTCATGGTTTCCACCTCCTTCATTCCTAATCTTCATCAACTATCATTCTTCTGCAACTGCAGGGACAATCAAGTAGCAACGCTACCAGATCATCATACAGCAAAGCTGTGACTTAAAATATTGTGCCTAAACTCAACAAGAGAAAGTTAATCAGTCTGGCACCTTGTCAGACCGGCACCCCGACTGGCAGAGAAGTATATTGAAGGTTATTTTGGTATATGATTGGCCAATTGTATGCTTGTGTGACTTTAATATCCTATAAATCTGTCTGTTGGTTAAAAAGCGAGGCAACGCCTCATATTTCAGTAAGTTTATTAATATTGTAGAAGAGCAGTAGGTCCTTATCCAGGCACTAGACTTCATGAGTGTCCAGTTGTGTCAGAAAAAGATTCAGTCGCAATGCATAAATAAAGTCTGATGAGTGTCCATTGTGTGGAAAAGGATTCAGTCAAGCTGACTACATAATCATATAAATTGAATATAAATATGTCTGCATATATATTTGAATATATAAATTAAGTTAACAATTGCTTGCTTAGTTAATTTATAAGTTATCATACAAGTTCATTTAATTGAATATAATTTCTAGTACTTAGTTAAGTGCTTAGACTACATTTAAAGTCATTTATTATACTTTTGCAATTTAATTTGTTGTTTATAGTATAAGTACATATTGGCTGTTAATAGTTATGGTGCTAGGTTAGACTATGTATGTTTAAATCCCTGATTTAAACAGAGCCAGTGTTCAGTCATATAACTGAATTTATCAAATCTTATCCTTGTATAATATACAAGCTGATGTGAGATCCCTGTCTACAGGTGGACTGGAACTTGTATCAACTAATTCATTCACCCCACCTGTCCCTTACAGCCCACAATCTGTCATTAGGAAAAGAGGAGCTAGGATTTACGACCCTAGCTAGAGATTTTAGGAATTAATTTGCAGACAGTAATTTTTAATTTAGTTCAGTCCAAGTCTCTAGTAGTCTCCTCTTATATCAATCCCAGCAGGTTTTTCCCACATCATTGGTCCTTCGAACCTAGATATTTATGGTCATTCGTTTACCAAATATCATTCCAGCAAATACATAAGAAACTTCTTGAGTTTACATTGGAATAATTTTTACATATTCTAGCCTAACCTAGCTATCAGCCAATATTTATCATAGCTATATATCTAAGTAAACATATTGTTTGCAGTGGCTTAAGCCACCATATCTATTAACTAGTAAGCATTCATAGCATACTAATACTGTTCTGTGTTAAGAAACCACAGTACTTAAGTATATCAGTGTCACAGACACTGAACTGCATCTTTATTTAATCATATACCGTCCTCACTTATGGTAACATTATATACATATTTAGTGTATTATCTAGCATTATCTCTAATCAACTGATTTTCAGAGCTGCTCATTACATAATATCCTTTAAAAAGTATTTTTATCACTGTAAGATCATTTCATTACAATCTAAGTATAATCAACTATATCAAACCCTATTACAGGTAAAACCAGTAGGCATTCTACTGTATTTTATCAAGCAACTATTAGGGTAAGAGATCTTGTAATAACTTTGCAAAAATAGTGCCATTTACTATTTTTTAAAAATTATTACAGGATTTATCAACTTGGTGTATTCGTGCATTCGGATCACAAATCAAATTATTATAGTACTTTTGATAATTTAACACCTGCTACAACCAGATTCCAGGGAGGAAATGAAGGATGATCTTTGGAATCATTACCTAAGTAGACAGGAAAGCTCATTTATCAAAACACATTAACATCATACATATTTATCAGAAAAAGGAAAATATCTCGGAATCTCCGAAACTCGGAAAAAGTCAAAATGGCTAACAGTATTCCACCAGCTACAGAAACAGGAAATAAAAGGACACAAAGTGTCTAAAAAATCACTTGAATCTACAGCCTACAGACCATTTAAATCAGGTGATAGACAAATGTCATCATCACTTGGCTACAATAGTCTACCATTGGGGATTAAGACCAATCTTAATCTCACATCACAATCTGAAAGGCTAAACAGCCCCTCATCACTAATCCACAATCTGAAAGACTAACAGCCCATTGACAATGTCAATACAAGTATTATCATCCATCTAAGATAACTATCTTCTTGATCACCTAATCTCATGCTTTCACTGGAGTGAAAGCAGCCTCAGAAAATCTGAAGTTAATCAAGCATCTCAGAGACTTACTTAATAGAAAAGGCAAAGCCGAGAAAAAAAATAAAAAGCAAAATGCTTCATCACATCATGAATAATGTAGATACACATTATTACAGATACAATTCATCCTTTAAGGAAATCCTTGGAGGAGTACAAGTGTTACATGCTTGTATGAACTACTTGCATGTAATTGCTTACCTACAAGTTTTACATACTTGTAACAACATCTTATCACAAAGCCAAATCTTTGATGGACTTCGAGCTTACGTACAAAGATTACGAAACCGAGGAGAACTTAGATCACAAGAAAAATCACTAATGATGAATCCATGGACAAAAACAAAAATGTCCAAACTGGCAGTCAAAAATCAAAGCAACAAAACTCCTCTTTTGCAAAGGGGAAACAGAGTAATGTTGGCTCTTATGCTATATCCCCCACAGTTAACAGAACTGTAGGAAATCAAGCTACCAAGACAGATAAGACAAAAGGAGCTGCAAGTGCCCCAAAATGTTTATTCTGTCAAGACACACATAACATTTATCAATGCACAGTTTATGAAGGCCGTGCCAGTCGAATCAATCAACTGAAATCTCTGAACAGGTGCATCCGTTGTCTACGGAAGCACGATACAAGTGAGTGTAACACTCAATTGCAAAACTGCCAATATTGTCATAAAAGTGTACATCACACAGCACTCTGTGGTGATATTAACACTCAATCCAGATCACAGACTTCCAATAATCAACCTGCATCTCAGGCAAAGCCAAAAGATGATAATACCACAACAGCGGTGCAATTCTGTAAAGTAATGAGTAATGTCAACGACTTAGATACAGAAATTGTTACAAAAGCCATATTGCCTACTGCACAGTTAGAACTATGCAATCAAGGAATTTGTATTCAAACTAGAGGCTTTTTTGATCAAGGGTCACAGAAAACCTTTATCAGTAAAAAGATGGCAGATTTACAACTTAAATCTTCAAAGCAAGTATCTACATCCATATCAGGGTTTTTTACCAATTCAGGTCGTAGAACCTTTCCGATAGTAAAACTCAATGTCTGTTTAGGCACATCCCAAAGGACAGTAGAAGCCATAGAAGTTGATAAAATTCCTACTGAAATGGAAGTGACTGGTCTGGCAGCCACAATTAAATTCCTAAAAGAAAACGGAATCCAATTAGCAGATCCTCTGCTTGATTCTGACTACATAGGGAATATCGGAATCCTGATTGGAGCTGACTACTATCATCGATTCATTCTGGGATCAGAAGAATCTATGGGTATGAATATACTCAAATCAGCAGGAGGCATATTGATGACAGGACCTATACTAGATCTTGAACCTTCAACTCCTGAAAAATCACATCATACAGAAACTGTAATCGTGGCGTGACTAGGCAAAGAACAGTCACCACTTAAAATCCCCCTCATGATTGATGATGGATTGGAATCTGTACATCAATTGTGGGAACTTGATGCCATAGGAATATTTCCTGAACAACCAAGTTCTGATGATGTCTGTGCATACAATCAGTACTTAGAAACTGTACAGTACCTGATGGACAGTACTGGGTAAGGCTACCATGGAAAATCAACCATAAAACCTTACCTACCAATTATCACATGCTTACAGTCAATTTAAATCTCAATTAGCAAAGCTAAGAAAAAGGCCTGAGCATTTAAAACTCTATCATGAGATTATTGCTCAACAATTAAAGAATAAATTCATGGAAGTCGTGAAACACGACAATAAGCAAGCAGGCCATTTTTTACCACACATGGCTGTAATGAGAGAATCCAGAACGACTCCTTTACGGATAGTTTTTAATTGTAGCTCTAAATCTGGACCCCAAGGAACCAGTCTAAATGATTGTTTGCAAACAGGTCCAAGTCTAACTCAGAAATTGTATGACATACTGTTGAAGTTTAGACTTAACAAATATGCGTATTCAGCAGATATAAGTAAGGCCTTTCTAAGAGTCGGCTTGCAGAGTCGGAGTCGGAAGAGTCTAAGTCTTCCGACTAAGAGTCGGAAGAAGATAGAGACTTCACTAAGTTTCTATGGGTAGAGAACCCAGAAGATATCAATAGTCCTATAGTGACTTTCAGATTCTCATCAGTTCTTTTTGGCGCGACAAGTAGTCCATTTCTATTGCAAGCCACTCTAGATACTCATCTGAAGAAATCATCAAGTCCCTATAAGGCTGAAATCAGTCAGAATCTATATGTAGATAATTTTCAAGGGACAGTTAACAGTACTACTGAACTGTTACAATTATATCAAGAGGCCAACAAGGAACTACAAGGTGCCAACATGCCACTACAATCTTGGGCCTCTAATAATGCAACATTGAATAATCAAATAGCAAGAGATTACCCTGAATATCACGTACCAGAATCACAAAAGGTGTTAGGTATGGAGTGGGATTTAATCTCGGACACGATCTCGATCAGAGCTGTACCAGTAAATTATTGCGTTGCTACTAAAAGGGATTTGCTTTCACAAGTTAGCAAAGTATTCGACCCACTTGGTCTACTAAATCCTTTGACTATCAAGTGGCATTTATTGGTGCAAAAAGCTTGGATGGAAGTGGCTCAAGAACAAACTTTAGTCGAAAAGATAATCTTTCCGAGACACATAGTCGAGGAAAATGATGAAGTATCACTACATGTATTTGCAGACTCATCAGCCAAAGCTTTTGGAGCTTGTGCTTATTTAGTGACTTCTAATCAATCATATCTTATCACCTCTAAGGCCAGAGTTGCTCCATTAAAAAAGAGGACTTTGCCTCAGATGGAATTAACAGCACTGCTAACTGGCACTCGCTTAGCAGTGCATATCAAACAAGTCTTGTCTACCATGAACATCAAAGATGTCATTATATGGTCTGACAATGAAGCTGTCTTACAATGGGTACGAAACGACAACTGTCCAACTCCATATGTAAAAAATCGCGTCTCGGAAATTAAAGAAATTTCTGCAGGCTTTCAATTGTTGCATGTACCAACAAAAGATAATCCAGCTGATCTCTTATCAAGAGGTATGACATTTAAACAGTTTGCAAAGGCAGATATTTGGTTTCATGGGCCTCGATGGTTAGTGAACTGTTACAATTATATCAAGAGGCCAACAAGGAACTGGACGGTAGTTGACTTCATAGCTATCCTGTGGGCGGTAGTGGACCCCAAACCGACCCTGTGGGTGGCGGTGGACCCCATACCGACCCTGTGGGCGGCAGTGAACCCTATATACTAATCCTGTGGGCGATACTGGACCCTATAGTCATCCTGTGGGGGCAATGGACGCCATACACATCCAGTGGGTGTTATTGGACCCCATACTTATTCTGTGGGTGGTTGGAGCCCCATACCCATCCTGTGGGTTATAGTGGACCCCATACTCATCCTGTGGGTGGTATTGGACCCCATACCCATCCTGTGGGTGGTTGTGAGCCCATACCCATCCTGTCGGTGGTAGTGGACGCCATACACATCCAGTGAATGGTATTGGACCCCATACCCTTCCTGTGGGTGGATGTGACCCCCATACTCATCCTGCGGGTGTTATTGGACCCCTTACCCACCTAACAGGTGGTATTGGACCCCTTACCCACCTAACAGGTGGTAGTGGACCCTATACTAATCCTATAGTTGGGATAGTACACACTATACCATCCTGTTTGCAGTAGTTTACCCTATAGACATTCCAACATAACATCGTTTTCTGTTAGCGTTCCTACAAAACATTCTATAAAAAATTTTAAAGCACAAACTATGGTATATAATATTGATTGGTGAAGCACTGTTATTCTATGTAATAATTTATTGTGCTTATTATAATTTACTAAGAACAACTAATATTTCTCAAAACAAAACTACGAGCCTTCAATAGGATGTAGCTGATCTGTAATATTCTAAGAGTATGGACAATAGTAGGTAAATTTCACAACCCATGTGGGACCTGAAAACTACAATTTTCGTTATAATTGAACCAATCACGAGTATTCAGCTATCTACGTTGATGGACGGGTGCTGTGAGACGTAAATTGGTACGTGAGGAAGAGTTTGAGCCTTGGTAAAAAAGGTAACTGGGAATATATCACATATGTACTAAATCACATTCAACATATTGACTTTAAGCATTAAGTCATATATGTGCTGTCTTGTGTGAGAACGGGTTGATAGATCTGCTATTGGACTGTCGGCCCAGGGTACTCTCTCAGGAAGGTCTGTGTATCTCTCTAGCCACTACGTTACTAGTTGCCACCATTTAGGCACTGTTACTGATCGGATGGCTAAGGGTACACTTTTATATAAGTCTGAGCTGTTTTTACCACTCTCCAGGCAATAAGAACTTCTATACAGAACGTAGTGTTCCCTAGGTGGTACTATAATAACCTTCGTGTATGCTCATAGAGAAATATTATAATGGAGGCACACTTAAACACAGTGATAAAATGTGTGAATTTACTGACGCAAATTACATGAACACACATACAATCACAAGTAATACATGAATATGAAAATAAGGATAATAAGTCTGGAGATCGTCAGCCTCTTCTTCCATGACCTCCAACACTCTTTCAACTGGGCAGAAAGACAGGAGTCCCACACTCTCTCACAGGAGGGCCTCTTCACCACGTCGGCGCCTCTTCTTCACTGTCCTGCCATCCATACACACTGTCCCCTCTGACAGTCCTGGACACAAGCTGCCTTGCAGCCTATTCTACTACTAAAGTATTAATGTCCTATTGCCACGTACATAAGTAAATATTGTGGCCTAACTAGCCTACTCACACAAGGGGTAATGGGAGGGAAAAATGATCTACCTTACATTCCTGGCTCACGACGCCTGTCCCTCGATGGTGTGAGGTTCCCACGCTTCCTGAGTCGATCCTTGACGATCCAGGAACGTTCCACAGGTCCTCAGGTGTCGTGGAGCCTTCGCGTCGTCGCCGTTCCAATCCCTGAGATTCAGCTACCCCGATCCTGGTTCATCGATGGGCGCTGAGCTAATCACTATTTTCCCACACTAGCCCCTTCCACAAGGCGTTGATCCTTGTCCTAGGAACGGTGTCGTCCTTCCAAAACCCTCAGTGGATGTGACCCGGTCACAGCTAGGCCTGCTCGCCACACCTTTCCAGGCCCTCAACGTCCAGCGTCGCCGCCCAGCGTCGTCGCCGAATATTTTCCAAGTTTGTCACTCTTTTGCTCAATAAACTTGGTTCCTTTTTGCTTCCCAGAAGCGCGGGGTCTCCAATACATAAGATGGGCTGCGATAGCCAGCTCTAATCCACTAAGAAAGGCTTGTAGAGCCTCAAATCCTTGAGAGCTGACTGAGGTGCGTCCTCTCGCCTTCAAGGTCAGGTCAACTCTGACGTTGGCGCCGCCCGGGGCACTCGGTGACGTCAGGGCGGGCCCTGATTGGTCACCCGCGACCTAAGTCGGCCAATCCGCGATCGGCTAGTGTCCCTTCCAAAACGTCATATCTGCAGTAGGGGATAGTCTTTCATTTTATATCAGGGCGCCAATTTCCCCTTACTTACAACTTATAATGTAACTTTCTCCCTTAACTGGCAGCCGGTCTGGTCGCCACATATATCAATAGACTCCCTGAACCTCAGAGAATCAGTAGGGAGAGCTGATATGACTCTTAAAGCAGGCAAACGAAAGAAATAGGAGAGGGCACCATAGCAATAAGCTGTTCGGCTATTAGAGAAAACGTAATTTTCATGGCAAACATTTGTAAACTATCCCCAAGTTGATCGGATAATAAATGGATTTTATACAAATATTTTTTCTCGTGACTCGCGAGCGCGGCACGCCAGCGTAGTCAGTAGGAAAATTGGTGACGATTATGTTGTCACCAAAGCGCGAAAGTGTATCATATATATTATATAATATATAATATTATATTATATTTATAATTATTAATTAAGCGTAATAATGCTGAGGCGTATATACTTGTAGGGGTTACGTATGAGAAAGAGTGGTGTGGAGAGATATTTGTATTCAAAGTATTTATTATCATCTGATGTTTTAGCTGGAACTATAAAATAAATTAATACCACGATTAATACAAAAATAGCTGCCATATTTTCAAATAATGCAAAACTGAGTTTTTTTAGGAAAGGCATTTAAACAATTTTCACCTAAATACAGAACACATTTTATTAAGTATGATTCTTCCTCCAATCGAAACAAGTTCAATACTGTGATTAGTGAGGAGAATATTACCTCAGCAACGGAGCATTGAAACGTCAGTAGAGTTATATTATCATTTGGGACAGCTCTTATGAAAGTGCTATGTGTAGTTCCAGAGAGCGAATATGACATATTCACAATTGGCAGTAAGCCTCGAGTGTAATTGACACATGTCTATTCCCGCCAATGCCTAGAGGAGGAGTTGATATTCTATGTGTTTAGTGCAATAAAATCTATTCTACTAGATATGGGAACCAGTCTGTGAATATTTTGGATGTTATCTCACTAAATGGAAGTGATAACAGCAACAATAAAAAACTATATGTGCAACCTAACATCAATATGATAGACAGCGTCAGCATCACTATTAGGGATCAAGATAGTAACCCATTATGTTTTGATGAACGTGGGTGCACCATAGCAGTCTTGCATGTACGTCCCGTAGCAGGAGGTATATAACACCAACGCATTTCCCCCACTCCTCATTCGTCTGAAACAAGTGGAGAATGCGTGTCAACTTTATTCCCCCTCTCTGTTGAGGAATTATACATTCTGACAAATGATATATAGATTTTCAACAGCAGTAGGAGTTATAAGCGTGGAGGGGAAATACTATCCTTTTTAAGCGGGATAGCATGACGAGCGGCCCCCTTTATCATGAGGACGCTGGGTTCAGCAGCGCTTAGCTTGGGGCAGAACGCACTAGACGACATTAATAATGACAAACTTTCAAACAATCTCTTATGAAATGCGGAGTTGAAACATTGAAAGGAGTGGGGAAGCAAATGATTGAGGGAAGAGTGCAGACGAAGAAGAGAACAATAAAACCAAAAAATTAGTAACATCAAATGTTTTACTAAAGCGAAATATAATGATGTGCTGTCATAAATTCTTCTCACTCAGCCGGAGTTGTCTATAGAGTGAACACGGCTAGATATAATGCTCTAGGCCTCTAGGTCCCATTAGAACACTATACTGCTGCTGTTAGTGAAGCCTTTCCTAAAGTATTTTTCCATCGATTGGTAGAATCAACAGTTGCAAGCAGGCAAACAGTGGATGAACAATAAAAAATATTACCTGTGAATTCTGGAGTCAATAATAAGTTTACAGACACCTATCTGGAATTCATCATAAATGGGGTGAATGGTCAGCTGGTGGATTTATCATCGATAGCTTTGGAGTTGTCTATTAATCTAACCGAATGAGACGGAACAACACCTTTAAGAGATGCTAAAAACATCTCATTAGTGAATGGATTGTCACAAACTCTATTCAAATTCGCTATTGTGTATTTAAACAAAACACTAGTTGAAACCAGGTCTTTATTCTCATTCTGGTCCTACATAAAGCTATTTTCTACGATTTTAGGGTCTAAGGCTACGTGCTACGATAAACTGTCTCAGTTTTTTAATCGTATCGATCCTGGCAAAACTGAAGCTGGCTATTTCACTAATGCATCAGCTGGAGAGAAGCTTCGGATGGCTGATATGAAAACGAGTAGTGTAAATACCTGCTTCAAACTAATGTTGGATGTTACATCAGTTAGTGAATACGTTTTGGATAATGTGGACATTAGGGTACGCCTCGAACTTCAACCCGATAAATGGCTTATACTCAGCGATAATGAACAAGCTAATTTTAAATATAATATCAAGTCTACACGTCTATGGGTTGATAGGGTATAACCTTATCCTGAAGGATTAATAGCCATATATAAGGCTATGTTGCAGAAAAAAAGAAAACGAGGACAAATAATAATATGAATTGTTTGGAAATAAATGAGGCTAAGAAGTAATTTAGGTTCTAAGGTGGACTATCTAGGATGTTTCCTAGCTGATGACGTAAGGAAAATAGTGAAAAAAATACATAAAAAAGACTTGTGGTGTTCATAATCAACACTCTGGAGTCTGGTTCTCGTAATAAAAGGGGAGATTGGATAACATTCTATGTCAATAAGGATGAAGGTAGAAGCAAGATAGTTATACTAGAGAGCTACGCCAATCCCGTAATAGGAACATATTCAAGATATTTCGAAGAGTTCATGTCATACTTCCAAGATTATGACATATATTATGAAGAAAAGGATTCAATCCCTGAATATTTACTTTTGTGGGAGTTACGACGTTTATTTTACCTACCATTTTTTAAGACTAACCATAGAGGCCGCCTTGCTTCACTTTGATTAAGCATTTAAATATGGTAAATTTCAAAAGAATGATGAAAAAGTTTTTAAATTAACTAATGCTCGGATGAAAATGCCGGTGTGTAAGTGAACATTCTGCTTAAACAGTACTGATAAGTGTGAAACGTTGTTTAACTAAGATGGATAGGATATTAGTATGGTGAGTAATACTTTGTTAGGATTGAATGATGAACATAATAATAAAAATGACTATATATTTTGCAACATTAACAACAAAAACTCATAACCTTTTTTTTTACATTATACAGATTGGTTGACTAGGATGGCAAGAAGGTTCAATGAGAGGCTGACGAAGCTATGTTGGTCGAGATAACAGCCTCTCTACCTACTCGTAAAGCTGAACAATGAACTGGTCTTATTATTATTATTATTATGATTATTATTATTGTAGCTGTAAATGTCCTAAGTATTCAATAATAATAAATAAATAAAAATTATATATAAACGGGTTTACTTCTAACTATTTATTTATTTATCATTATCCTGAATATCGAGAAATGCATGTAATCTGTTAACTTGTGGGTGTCAAGTGTCTGCTAAGTGACAGGGAGAGGGGAGGGAGCGGTTGGGGGCGGGTATGGTGTGAGGTATCGCCTCATTTAGCTCAGTTATGCGACAAACTTCACAGAGGTGACCCGCCCCCGAAAGCTCGTTCCGCACCCAGGGCTATGTAGTCGACCAACTGGCGCACAACACGGAGGAGGACACCATACTTATGTAGTGGTATGTGGTCCACTATTCACTCCTCCTTAGAGGCGAGGCTGGAGGCTGGAGGGGGGAGGGGGAGGTACACCCTCGTGCGCTCACCTCATATGAATCACTCAATCACAGCTCACCGATCAAAAGAATAGCCACCCAGAAGCACACCCCACACACTCATGCTCGCTGTACAAATGAGCTAAGCAGGAAACAAGAGTTGAAAACTCGGTAACTGAACCGGCTTTTATTTACTACGTCTGAAACAACTATGTTTAAAATTTCAGGAAAATTTTTTGGTTATTTACAAAGATACGAGAGAGAACTAAGGTGGGGGACGAGAGCTGGAGCTTGTTAACTGTTTTGATTTGATTTACTAACTTTGAAGTATATATGCTTTAAATTTGGGGAAAATTGGTCTGTTACTAAAGAACTTGTACAAATGAACTAAGGTGGGGGACAAGAGCTGGAGCTCGGTAACTGACTTGATCTTATTTACTGTGTCTGAAATACAGGGGTTAAAATTTCAAGGAATTTAATTAGGTATTAACGAAGATACGAGAGAGAGCTAAGGCGGAGGACAAAAGCTAGAGTTTGGTAAATGTGTTATCTTTACTTACTCAGTTAGAAGTATGGCGGGTTTAAATTTTATGAAAATTAATGGGTTAATAACGAGGATGTGCGAGGAAACTAAGGTGGAGGACAAAAGCTGGAACTCAGTAACTAAATTACTGTATTGAACTACGTTTGAAATATGGATATTTAAAATTTTGGGGGGATTGGACTGTTAGTAAAGAAGTTACGGGGATAAACTAAGGCGGGGACAGGAGCTAGAACTTGCTTACTAACATGATTTATTTTACTACATACGAAATATAGCTGTTTTAAAATTTTATGGGGATTGGTTAGGTATTAATGAGGATATGAGAGGGAACTAAGGTGGGGGACAGGAGCTGGAGCTCGTTAACTAAATTATTGTTTTTTAATACGTTTGAAATAGCTATGTTTTAAATCTCGAAGAAAATGATTGGATACTAAAGAAGATGTATTAGTAAAACTAAGGCGGGGAACGTGAGCTAGACCCTGCTTACTGACTTTGTCTATTTGTGTAAAACTGACTAGTTTAATGTAAAGGAACAAACATTACGATGTCTAAAATAGCTGTACGGAATTATGAATGAACAATATGAAGAAGGAAAGGGGGGTAAGGTATTAGGTAGAGGTCCAGA
>NC_091150.1:25358515-25489498 GCF_040958095.1 Procambarus clarkii | reverse complement strand
TGTAAAGCCACTAGTACGCGCAGCGTTTCGGGCAGGTCCTTAATCTAGCAGATAATTTTAAGTAGGTAATTTCTATCAGAACTGATAAATGATAAAGATACATTGCAAGAGAAAAATGAGATGAGAGAGCTTAGTAAGTATATTAAAGCACATTGTTATATTAAAGCTCTGATTGATTACATTGACAGCTTGATTAGTAATTTAAACAAGGTTAATAGACACCATGCAGCAGAT
Source organism: Procambarus clarkii (assembly GCF_040958095.1). Classification (NCBI taxonomy): domain Eukaryota; kingdom Metazoa; phylum Arthropoda; class Malacostraca; order Decapoda; family Cambaridae; genus Procambarus; species Procambarus clarkii. The sequence continues at coordinate 25,489,264 of NC_091150.1, read as the reverse complement.
TGACAGCACATATAGACAGCAATGATCACAGTGGAAAAGATGTCAGATTGGGTACATAAAGATGGGAGACTGGGTAGCAAAAGATACAGATAAACAAGATTTATAAACACCATACAGCCGATTGGCAGCACATATAAGACAGCAATGATCACAATGGTAAAAATGTTCAAATTGGGAACATAAAGGTTGGGAGATTGTGTAGCAATAGATACAGTGCAATTTTAAGGCAAAAAGTAAAAAAACTATGAAGATGAAATTAGGTACTTTTTGGTATTGTTTTTGAATGATGTAAAAGTTGGACAGCTTTTCAATTCAGTATTGAGCGAGTTCCATAAACTGGGTCCCTTTATTTGCATAGAGTGTTTACACAGATTAAGTTTAACTCTGGGGATATCAAAGAGATATTTATTTCTGGTGTGGTGATAATGGGTCCTATTACATCTGTCCAGGAAGAGTTTCAGAGCAGGATTTGCATTTAAGAACAGGGTTTGTAAATGTAGTTGACACAAGAGAATTTATGGAGTGAGATTATGTTTAGCATGTTTAGGGAGTTAAACAAGGGGGCTGTGTGTTGTCTGAAAGCAGAATTTGATATTATTCTGATAGCAGATTTTTGCTGGGTGATGATGGACTTGAGGTGGTTTGCAGTGGTTGAACCCCATGCACAGATACCATAGTTGAGATAGGGATAGATTAGTGTATAATATAGAGAGATGAGAGCAGAGTTAGGTACATAATATCTGATTTTGGAGAGTATACAACTGTTTTAGAGACTTTCTTAGTTATGTGTTGTATGTGGGTACTGAAGTTGAGTCTCTTGTCTAGGAATAGGCCGAGAAACTTTCCATCATTTTTGTTGCTAATGTTTACATTGTCTATCTGAAGCTGAATTGCATTGTAGATTTGCTTCCAAATAGGATGTAGTAGGTCTTTTCTATGTTAAGTGTTAGTTTGTTGGTTGACATCCATAAGTGACATCTGCTATGGGGAGTATATCTTCGCCAGCTTCAGAGTCAAGGATGCCGAGTCTGTCCTGACTATGGGTGCAGTTTATAGAATTCCTAACACTGATGTGTCCGAATTCAACTCAAACCTTAGAAATCTAATACTTGATAACAGACTGAACAAAAACCACCTAATTATCGCAGGGGACTTTAATATTGACCTCTGCGAGCTGAACACCCCATGCTGTTAGCTTCCTCAACTGTATGAATTCCTGCTTCCTCATACCCTTAATCACTAGACCTACTAGAATCACTGATAGCACTGCCACGACGCTCGATCACATCTGGACAAACATAACCTCTCCGCTTACTTCAGGTATAATCACGATAGCACTACAGATCATTACCCCACATTTCTCTTAACTAACATTAGCAAACCACCTCTTGAGTCAAAAGTGATACGTTTTAGATACACAATGAAACTGCTATAGACAATTTTATAACTGCTGCTGATAATGTCAACTGGAGTCCGAGTTAGGTAACATAGTGGACATCAACCTAGCAGTGCAATCTTTTCTTCAAAAAACTTAGCCTTTATAATACCCACTGTCCACTGCTTACAAAACAAGTCACAACCAAAAGGCTTAACAATCCCTGGCTTACAAAGGGAATATTTAAATCTTTTAATAAAAAACATGACCTTGAGAAGAAGTATAGGTTAGGAATTGTCTCCAAAGAATTCTCAAAGAATTACTCATTATTGCTGTCAAAGATAATTAGACGAGCCAAAACTAAATACTACGAAGATAAATTTACCCAAATAAAGAGCAACATTAAACAAACTTGGAGAACAATTTCTCAAATATTAGGATCAAAGAAGTCTTAAATAACAAACCGACTCTCCTGTCTAATAACGATGGTCAGCTTTCAGCCTCTGATTCTGCTATTGAGTTCAATAGGTTCTTCTCTTCCATTGGTTCATCCCTTGCAAATGATATTCCATCTTCCAGTACAGACATTAATGACTACCTTTCAGGTAACTATCCACAGTCTCTGTACCTAAAGCCTATTAATTCCACTGACGTCAATGAGATAATCCTTTCCCTTAAAACCAAGTCTGGTGCCCTTGAGGAGATACCAACTTTAATTTACAAAAAAGCCTCCAGATCTTTAGTCCCTGCTATTGCTTTGCTCTTCAACAAGTCACTTGAACTCCAAACCTTCCCAGATATTCTAAAAAAAGCGAGAGTAACGCCTGTCCACAAATGTGGTAATCTCACAGATGTTAACAACTACAGACCTATATCTATCCTGCCAAACTTGTCAAAATTTTTTGAAAAACTAATCTATAAGCAGCTTTACTCATATCTAGCCAAACTCAATATACTTAGCCCTTGCCAATATGGCTTCAGACCCAAAAAAAGCACTAACGATGCACTTATTAGTATGCTTAACTCGATTCATACAGCTCTTGATAAAAATGAGTTCCCTGTTGGGTTGTTTGTGGACCTGCGTAAAGCTTTTGACACTGTCAACCACCAAAACCTTCTTCTTAAATTACATCATTATGGAGTCAGAGGACACTCCCTACAATACCTCAAATCCTACCTTACTGACAGGCTCCAATATGTTTCTGTGAATAATACAATTTCTCCCACCCTACCCATCAACATTGGTGTTTTCCAGGGCAGCATACTTGGCCCTCTCCTTTTCTCATACATTAATGACCTTCCAAATGCCTCCCAACACCTCAAACCAATTCTATTTGCTGACGACACAACCTTCATTTACTCCAGTCCTGATCCCCTTGCTCTAAATGCCACAGTAAATACTGAGCTAAATAAAGTCCATCTGTGGCTAACTGCCAACAAAACTCACCCTTAACATTGACAAAACCTTCTATATTCTGTTTGGCAATAAATCCTCTAATCAAATAAATCTCAAAATAAACAATACCCAAATTTGTAACAAATTAGATGGCAAATTCCTTGGCATTCTCATTGACCACAAGCTAAATTTCCAGGGACACATTCTAAACATATCAAAAAAAGTTTCAAAAACTGTGGGCATTCTTTCTAAGATCAGATATTATGTACCACGCCCTGCCCTGGTGACTCTCTATTACTCCCTTATCTATCCATATCTCAACTATGGTATTTGTGCTTGGGGCTCTACTACCCAAAATCACTTACGTCCTCTAATTACTCAACACAAAGCTGCTATTAGGACAATATCCAATTCTGGCCCCAGACATCACTCGGTACCCCTACTTAAATCTCTGAATATGTTAGACATTAAGTCACTGCACATTCTCTCATGTGTATTATACATATATAAAACGCTAAACTATAATGCCAATCTGATCTCAAAAGCTTCATAGAAGGTTGTATCAGAACCCATGAGCATCACACCAGAAATAAATACAGTTTTGATATTCCTAGAGTACGACTTAATCAAACTAGAAGTGCTCTACAAATCAAGGGGCCCAGAATGTGGAATGACCTTCCCAACCATGTTAAAGACTGTACCTCTCTCAACCAGTTTAAGTTAAAAGCGAAGCTATACCTAATAAATTCCCTGTAACCTACCTTACCCTTCTATTGTCAACCAATGTCTGTTTTTTCTTTAAGAGAGCTGTTTGTCGACATAATTGTATTTGTGCTGCTTTTTCATCAATGTTTTCATTTTTTGTTTTCATTCTACTCATTATGCTCAATTAGTATTAAGCTTGTCATTTAAGTTTAACCTGCCCGAAACGCTTTGCGTAATAGTGGCTTTAGGCATTGTATGTACTAGCTCTACTATAAGTCAAACAATCCTTGTAAATATTTATTGTATGTATGTACCTTACCTAAATAAAATTGTATTGTATTGTATTGTAAGTGGACTTTTTTTAGTTCATTATTAACAACATCATTTAGTGTATGTGGGTTGGGGTTGGAGTAGATGAGGGTAGTATCATCAGCAAACAAAATAGGTTTCAGAATGTTAGAGACATTAGGCAGATCATTGATGTATATAAGAAATAGAAGAGGTCCCAAGATGCTGCCCTGTGGCACTCCAACGGTTATTGGTAGAGTGGGAGAGGTTATATTATTGATGGCTACACATTGGTGTCTATCACTAAGATAGGATTGGATATAGTCCAGTGCATGGCCTCGGATTCCATAATGATGGAGTTTACATAAGAGGTAATCGTGATTAACAGTATCAAAGGCCTTTCTCAGGTCAATGAAGAGTCCAATTGGAAACTCATTTTTGTCAAGGGCTGAGTAAATTATATCAAGGAGACTAATAATTGCATCGTTGGTACTCTTTTGGAGCGGAAGCCAAACTGACAGGGGCTAAGAATGTCGAATTTTACGAGATAGGAGTAGAGCTGTTTGTAGATAATTTTTTCAAAATTTTTGATAGTATGGGTAGGTTCGATGTTGGTCTATAGTTGTTTATGTCTGCCGGATTACCTCCTTTATGAACTGGCGTTACTCTTGCTTTTTTAAGGATATCAGGGAAGGTATGACACTCAAGGGATTTGTTGAACAGCAGAGCTATAGGTGGCCCAAGGGCATGGGAGGCGCTCTTGTATACAATGGATGGGATTTCACTGATGTTCCCAGCTTTGGTTTTTAGTGACTGTATGATGGACACAACATCTGACGGGCTGACTGGTGAAAGGAGAAGAGAGTTTGGATAGCTGCCTGAGAGATATGTGTTGATATGTGTCTGAGTCTGTGGGATTTTACTTGCAAGGTAAGCACCAACCGATGAAAAGAAGCTATTAAATTCATTCGCCATTTCTAAGTCAGATGACGGTGTAAGGCCATCCTTAGAGAGTGTTATCTGGTTGTGGGATGTTGTTTAGTTCCTAGGATATTAGAGATGGTTTTCCATGTGCTTTTCATGTTCCTTTTGCTTCTTTGAATCTAGTCTCATAATATGAAAGTTTTGCTTTTCTTATGATACTGGTAAGCACTGACGAGTACCTTTTAACTACTTCCTTTGAAACTAGGCCACTCCTAAATTTCTTTTCATATTCATGTTTTTTGTTGATTGATTTAATTATGCCGCTTGTGAGACACGGGTTATTTTTTCTTTTATCAGTTACTTGTTTGGTAAGGAGGGGACAGTGATTGTTGTAGAGGCTTAGAGTTTTGGAGAAAAAGAGGTTAGTTGATGAGTTTATATCCTGTGAATTATTAAATTGAGATTCCCAGTTAATATTGTGAAGTGCATTAGAGAGATTGCCTACAGCTGATTCACTGTGTAGCCTGAATGAAAGTTCTTGGTTTCTGGTGGTGATGTGTCAATGTTTGCTATGAGGAAGGTAGGATAGTGGTGAGTTGTTCGGTCATAGATTACCCCAGATGTAAGGGGAGCTGTTATATTAGTCCATAGGTGATCCAGGTAGTGGCAGATGTTTGAGTGACTCGGCACAGACGTATAAGCTCAGATATATAAGCACAGACGTTGTGGTGTTCAGAGTGGGGACAGTGTTTCCACAGACCCTTGCCCACAGTTCCTAGAAACCAGGACAATTTAGCAATCATGTGTCCATTTTGAACAAATCATTTACAAATTTCTTGAACGTTGTTAAAGAATTGTCTTTGAATTTACGTATCATTTCGCACTCTATCACATAGTGACGGAGGGTGTGCAGATAATTGTTGACAGTTTACATTTGGTCAGGTTTACATTAAGGTTGCTGCAAATGTTGAATTTTCGGAGGACAAGACGGCTGCAGAAATCCTTAAAATTTGTGGAGGAATAACGATCAACTGCCGTATGCCAGTTAAGTGTTAAAGGAGATGGCAATTGTTTATTCATGCCATCTCACTTGCTGTGTGTGGGGACGAGACGAGATCAGGAGAAATTAGAGCAAGAACAACTATTGCGATTGTAGACCAATGGGACTGGTATATAGCACAGCATGATAACACGGATTTAAACCTAGTATCTCCCGATTTCAAGGAAGTTTGTCTCCATTCTGCCTTGCCTGGAAAAGATTCATCAGTTATGACAATGTATGCAGCAAGTTCTGTTGTAAACAGAGAAATAATATCTGTATATCCATCTGCCAACGGCTTCCTTGACAGCTGTATACCAATTCTCAATACAAAATTTATGCCTCGGTGTGAAGTGAAGCAGGCTCCCATTTATATTATGTGGAGCGACAATCTCAAGTAAGGGGATAAAACATAGACACCTAACCATTTTGTTCCATTAATGTCCTTGCCTCCACTGGGTCACATATCCATAGACATTACCCAAAGCACTATGACATCCACATCTCTGAGTTTGTGTCGATCACTATTAATTATCTGTTCCACCCATATACACATCAACTCAAATCGAAAAGGATTTTACTCATTTTGTGTCCAAAATACAGTATGACTTTAAGGAGACACACTATTTTAAAAAGCTTTTTAAAGAAGTTATTATCAAAGAAGACACCATGAAAGGAAGGCTATGTAGCACCATCAAATAAAGGTATTATTGAAACTTTATAGGAAAACGTTAAATCCTAAATATATCTCTACTCCTATACTTGAAATATTGTATACTTTCCTCTCTCCATCGTACTTCTGCACGATGTGCGATGTGCAGGTGGTGTTCATTACTAGGTGAGCTGGCAGGTGGTGTTCATTACTAGGTGAGCTGGCAGGTGGTGTTCATTACTAGGTGAGCTGGCAGGTGGTGTTCATTACTAGGTGAGCTGGCAGGTGGTGTTCATTACTAGGTGAGCTGGCAGGTGGTGTTCATTACTAGGTGAGCTGGCAGGTGGTGTTCATTACTAGGTGAGCTGGCAGGTGGTGTTCATTACTAGGTGAGCTGGCAGGTGGTGTTCATTACTAGGTGAGCTGGCAGGTGGTGTTCATTACTAGGTGAGCTGGCAGGTGGTGTTCATTACTAGGTGAGCTGGCAGGTGGTGTTCACCTAGCAGTAATTAGCTACCTGGGAGCTAGTTATTAACTGTTGTGGGAATGTATATCCTGAGGCACTGTATACAATGTTCACAACAGAACAATGTATAATCATTTCATGGCATACAGCACATTGAGAAAGAATGAAGTTAAAACCAAAAATTTTGTTTTTAATACACTTACATATTTATTGGGTCTTTCCTTCACCTTCATTCAAGCACAAGGGTATTACAGTAATATTTTATTTTTTTATGCACAATATTTTTATTAATATTACTAGTTTTTTAATTTTTTATTATTATTAGTATTTTTGTTAACAGGAGGAGTGAGGGGGGGGGGGGTAATGGTTCACATGTCCACATTCCAATGCCCACTTCCCAGGGCTGCGGGTGCTAGGGTGTACAATAAACCAAGCACCTCCGGCGGCAGCTTGTCGAAAGCGGAAGTGTAGCCTAGGCCGTTTGTCGTGATAATTAGTGATAGCTCTTATTTTGATAATGGGTCCGTAATCCAGTTAAGCCTTTATTCTTAATTTATAATACAATGCTGGTAAAATACGCCTTTGATGATGAGTATGGAGTACAAATGAACTTATTGTGTACCCCTATACTCACAGGATGAGTATAGGGTACACAATGAACTACCACTCACACGATGGGTATGGGTTGCACAAGAAACTATCGCACAGAGGATGAGTATAGAGAGCAAAGTAAACAAAGATTCACACGATGAGAAAGGGTTGCACATTGTCCTATATGACTCACAGGATGAGTATAGGGTACACAATAAACTACCACTCACATGTTTTACTCACCTAGTTGTGTTTGCGGGGGTTGAGCTCTGGCTCTTTGGTCCCGCCTCTCAACTGTCAATCAACTGGTGTACAGATTCCTGAGCCTATTGGGCTCTATCACATCTACATTTAAAACTGTGTATGGAGTCAGCCTCCACCACGACACTACTTTTGTCGTGGTGTCGCATTTCATTTGTTAACTACCCTGACACTGAAAAAATTGTTTCTAACGTCTCTGTGGCTCATCTGGGTACTAAGTTTCCACCTGTGTCCCCTTGTTGGTGTTCCACCCATGCTAAAGAGTTTGTCTTTCTCCACCCTGTCAATTCCCCTGAGAATTTTGTAGGTGGTTATCATGTCTCTGCTTACTCTTCTGTTTTCCAGGGTTGAGAGGTTCAGCTCCCTTAGCCTTTCCTTGTTGCTCATTCCTCTCAGTTCCGGGACCAGTCTGGTGGCATACCTCTGAATCTTCTCTAACTTCGTCTTGTGTTTAACTAGGTATGGACTCCAGGCTGGAGCTGCAAACTCCAGGATTGGTCTTACATAAATGGTATATGTGAGATTTTTTTCTACGCCTACCTCCCTTAGGAGGTGGACTACAAGTTTAAAGTCTGCTCACGGCAGTTAAGCATGAGCCCAATAGAAAAAGGAAAAAGCGGGAGCAAACCGCCAGGCCTCCACCACCAGGGGTGAAAACCTGTCCACAATAGGCCGCTGGCTCCTCCTAGTTAAACAGGACGTTAAAACTAATAAAGGGTAACCGACGGGTTCTCACAATCAAATATTTATATTTGATGTGGCGCTATGAATTGGAATTCGAATTCCCAAGAACAGCCGTCATATCAAGATCACATTAACATTTAATCGTAATAAGCAGAAATATGGTGGAACAATATGGTTGAAGGGTTGACATCAAAGACCGTTTTCTATAACATAACAATTTATTAATAACAAGAGACTAACTACTACATTACCGAGTTTACGTTACGTTAATGTCCATCCAGTGGCACGATAACAAACAGCTAAATAGCAACCCTTGCTGTGAGGCTGCATACTGAACTAACCTGAACACAGGTGTGCCCACTGATGACGCAATATTGCAAATCAAAGAAAAATATCGCAGACTAAGTTACACCACAGCGAATGGTTACGTTATTGTCCATCAAGTGGCATTTGCAACACAGCTATTCAACAGCCCCTCGAGAAGTGACAGCAGGCTCCATCTTGCTGACACTTCGGGCTGACAACATGAACTAACTGAACAAATGAAGGATATCCACTGAAGACACAAGCATGCAATCAATAGTGTCTCGGTTTCCCTGACAGCTACTATAATCACAAGCTTAGGGGTCCTCCCGCCCCCCAGGAGAGACCCACGTAACTAGGCGGGTAGTCCTACAGTGACCCCCCCCCTATCACAACCCAGTGTGAACACTCTTTGCAACTCCCTACAAGAAGTTGCCCTGTAAACAGTAACAAAGACAGGCAAGGTGGGATTCAGGGACACAGCTCCACAAATCCCTAGATTACTCTACTCTCGTCACCAGACGACAACCAAAAGAAATTGCCTTAAGTGATTAATTACGTTAATTGACTGATCGCAGCAGTCAGCAACAAAGTACTACGGTAATCACAAACAATTGTCTCAAACTAGACAACAACATGATGATACTCTACGTTAATCATTAACACTTGTCTCTCTTGTTAACAATAACTCAAACTTATATTACATCACACTTGACTCCTTGCAAGTATTCAGTGAGTAATTCTTAATTAAGGTCAAACGGACCACTAATTACATCCCCATTGAGTTACGTTAACTAAGCCTACCCTAACTTGGTAGCTTCTCAACAGTCTGTGTCAAAAAATTACTAGTGAGTGTTAATTACCCTAATTAACTCTGAGCAATTAATTAACTGTCACCAGGACCGATAATTAATCATCCATAAATACGTCTCACTCCGCACTGCCTAAGCAGGTCTCATCAAACACTGTGAATTCACGGGAAAGGAGTTAATTACCCCTAATTAACAAGAGTGCCATTAATCCACTGTCCTCAGACAGGATATGATTAATACAACGATTTATGCTAGCTCCATGACCTCGCTTTACCGAGTCATCTGAGCCCTCCAGACGTTAATTACTCCACTAATTAACATGAGCCACTAATTGCTATACCCCAGAAAGGTAATTAATCTCGAGCAAATTACGTTAACACAAATACTGACAGATCCTCTCCCACTACGTGAATTCATGATGAGAAGGCTAATTACATAATTAGCTAGAGTGGTCAATTAGTTGTCACACGGACAATTAATTGCTCCCGAGACGTATCTCACTCAAGCTCAACGCTGTTCTCTCTCATAACAGCCCTCACTCACTCCACAATAAGTGTGCATCCCTTATCCAGTTAAGTCCCCAATTATTAACTCACTGAATCCTTAAGTCCTCAACACAACTTAGAGAAACAAAGTAACCCCAGTGTTACATTGGTCACACTACAATGGCATGCAACAACACAAATGCACTGCCCACATACGGTTGCGGCTACTGCAACTCGTTAATTACTGTGCCCACACAATAATGACACACGGTTATGCAACACACAAGAGTATACCAATATTACTGCCCCCCTTATCCTGCAACCGTTGCAAAGGACTACTGTGAACACACACTTACCTCAGCAAGGCAATTAACCAAACAATTGCCTGCTCTCATTAAGTACTGTGAATTCCCCTGAATAATCCTAGAGGTCCCTTAAACCCTCAACACAGCTCCCAGGGCAGCAATATCGTATAAACTGATAACAACACTGCACAAACCTGCAACATAATGATGCCGTCAGCATACCCCACATGCTAATGACATCATTAGGCAATCAGTCAGCAATCACATTTACTGACTCACCACACAGCACCGTACATAAAACATGCAAATGAACACATAGAAATGGCATTCACATAATCAATGAAAATTATATCATCAGGTAAATGTATCTCTAACTACACAGACCTCAGGGAACCCACTGACATCCCTGCAACATAATGATTATAATTATTCATGCTGGTACTCCATCGCACTAATCCAGTCTGACCGATTATATAGAATCGACAACTGGATCATTTATATGGTAAATCTCTACACTGACCGGTACATACTCGAGTCAGTCTACACACTTATATATATATATACAATATGACTACAGTGTGGTCGTGTACAACATCTATCTCCAGGTACCGCCTGTTACGGACCCGAGCCCAGCGTCCGAGGACGGAGCAGTGACGACCGCGCCATCTGTGGGTCAGCTACCGAAACCCCCTCCAAATGGACAGTGCCATCTAGTGAGGACAGGATATACCGGCCGCAGGGGCTGGTTTCCCGTCTGGATCAGCTCGTGACATAGCCGCTGCTGACCTCTGGTGAGGTGACGCTTAGACAGCAACGCCATCTATGGAGCGGATAGGCGGACGTTTGTGTCTAAGCCTGTGAGTGAGGTGCTCTAGAGTGTCATCAGTACTAATGACGTGTCTGATTACAGAGTCGACCTGGGACTGCTGAATCGGACGGTGGATCAGTCTACCCAAGGCAGCCGAAGTATTTCCACGTGTTTGCTGCAGAAGCTGTGAGTCACCCCCCCGGATGAACACTGTTGTGTTAGCCTGCCTGTGACGTGGCAGTTGAGGAATTGTCGTACCCGGGGCTGACTGGTGGAGAAGACTAGCCACTGGGGTGTTGTGGTGAGGAGAGTGATCTGTGGAATCACACGAGGCTCCTGCCTAGGGCTCGCAACCCTAGTACCGGTCGTGGAGTGGCCTACGCAGCAGAGCTGATTGGAACCTGCCAGCTACAGGCTGGATTTGTGGTTGAAGGCCTCCACGACGGCGCTCCCAGTGGGACTGTGATTTGGCTGGCCTGTGGTCAGGGTAGACTCGTTTAAGGGAATCTAAGGATTCATCGTAAGGCCACAAGAAAACCAGGGCTAAGCATCGTTGAGCACCGTGAAACCTCCTGAGTCTTCGGAAGAAGAAGTCATTGTACATAAGTGTAGTCATAGTAACCGCGTGTGATGGTTTATATATTTATTTATGGTGGCGGTGTAATAATATATTTAAGTTTAAGTGCAGTTTTATCCCTTCCCCTTTAATTTACTTGCGTTACGGAACACACCCCTTGAAAGCCACTACTAGCTTGGGGCCGGATACCTAAACTCTACTAACATCAGAAAAAGAACCCAGTTGCGACCCAATAGGGCCGTAACACCGCCCTACCAGTCACCTGGACGTGCCACTGACAGCTGTCTCTCAGCTGCTTCCCTAGCCTGGCAGGGCTATGAGACAACTCTTACCAGGAATTTCCACCGGTACTCATCACACTGTACACAATGATAATTGTACTCACGTCTAACCTCCTCATTTCACTCATTTCTCAGGTCACTACCTCTCGGGCTGTCAACACTTAGCTTGCTCCTCGTGCGTCGACAAGATGTGGCCCTAGGCTGTCCCGGGAATGTGGCCAAGTGGCCCAAGGGGGTGGCCAAGGCATGTGGCCACTGTGTGGCCCACAGCGCCCCTCCCTAGCTGAGAGGGGGGGGGGTAGCCGGCGCGCGGGTAGCCTGGGGTAGCCGGCGCGTGGCCAGGCGGAGTGGCCGGGCCAGGCGGCGGGTGGCCAGGGTGACCTGGGGGTGGCCCCCGGGCATACACACGTGGAGGGGAAATCACCAACAACCCCATCACACCATAGCCTGCCTTGCTCTACACTGGGGTGACAATGGCCGGCGGCGTCCCCGCACTGACGCCGCCTGGCAGAATTCAAAGTCCAACAGGGGCCTGTAATCTCACCACAATTACACTAGGAGGCCCAGTCCGTATTCCGCCAATTGTCCATCAACACTAGACAGGCTATTCAAACCACCTGTTACACCATGAGGCTCTGCCAGCTGTCTCATGAGTGCCCACTGTCTCTGAGGCTATTTTACTGGTCCTTCCGTAACTCATCGGCCCCAAATTTCACGAAAATTGGGCCTAGACACAACCCGGGATGGCAGGAGTGCCATCCCTGCTGGACAACACGGTAACGTCCGCGAATAACGGGGGTGGAGGGGGGGGGAGGCTCCCCCCCTCCACCCAGATACGTCCTCGTTCACCTGCTACCCAGCTCCAACTGACGATTTCGCGGGCTAAGGAAACTCAAGATGCCCATACCTCCTCCCCTACTTTGTCTTGACCAATCAGCAGGAAGCCGGCACTGTTCCCTTGTGCCGCTTCCAATCACAGCCGTTCGCGCCAAAACACAGCTCGGAGCAGACATGCCTACCCCAATCACAGGCCTCACTCACCCTCAGGCGTCCCGTGACGTCACAAGGAGGGGTAGGCCTAAAGACAAGGGGCGCACTGTCTCACATGGTGGGTGGGGGGGGGCAACGGTCACCCCACTTTCCCCCCCCCCCCACCTCTAACTGTTTGAGAGTGAAGTACCTCACATACCACTTCACTCTCACCTCACATCCTATTTCACAGAAACAGGAAAATTTCTGTAATTCTCTCTACAGAGCAATCAGTCCTCTAACCCGTCCCAAACGACAGTCCTTAACATAAGCTTTCATTCAACACCCCACAAGTGTATGTTGTTTGAAAGCTTCAGTTTCTAGAGTCCCTAGAGCGACTAGCCTAATCTAGAAACTAGGAAAACTAGCTGAGGGAATCTAGATTCCTTCACATAGGTGATCAATATAAATCAAAGTAAATTTGATTTATATTGGTCATCTATTGGAATTAATTATTCTAGTTCATTTTTATTTTCTTAAGTTCATACAACTTTTTTAGGATCTTAACTAAGCTTTTTTTTTTAGTAAATTATCATTAAGTTTATATTACTTTAGGACTTTTATTCAACTTATTTTTTTTTTGTAATCTAGGTTGCCTAGCCTCTCCACCCTTGCTCCATTGTTCTCTTGGCTTTGCCTGTGTCTCCTAGTGCAAATTATTTTCAGTGTACCTGGAAGTACCTTAAAGCAATCTATCTCATTTTTTGTATAGTTTTGTATATTTTTATTATATCTAGATCTTCTTTATAATTGCCTTTTTCCATCAAACAGCCCTCTTATGCAAACTAGTATAAACCCAGAACTAAACCTCTTATCTAGTATCTATGACAATCATCACTTTAATGATCAAAATTGCAGGTATTATACAGCACATTTTTTTAGATATACAAGAGTTGTTACATTCTTGTACAGCCACTAGTACGCGTAGCGTTTCGGGCAGGTCCCTGCATGGAATACAATCCTCGCCACGAAGAATCGTTTTTACAACCAAGTACCCATTTTACTGTTGAGTTAAACAGAGGCTACAGTTAAGGATTTGCGCCCAGTAAATCCTCTCCGGCCAGGATACGAATCCACGACAAAGCGCTCGCGGAACGCCAGGCGAATGTCTTACCACTACACCACGGAGACATGATGTAAACAATGTATTAACACATAATCACAATGTTTCTGTAAATAACTTGAATGTAAGATATCTAAGCAAACACCTTTATGATATTAGTATCATAATTCAAACAGTTGACAACAAATTCTCTTTTGTTATGCTTACTGAAACGTGGCATTAAAAGAGGATACTACTCAACTCTTCACCATACTTAACTACTCAGCAATTCACAACTGTCGACCTATTCAAAGAGATGGTGGTACTGCTCTTTACTACCACCAAGAATTGACTTGCTTAACGGTAATTAAAACTAGAGACTCCTGTGGAGAGTATATCTTTGCCTGTTTCAGAGTCAAGGGCGGCGAGGCTGTCCTGAATGTGGTTACCTTACCTTGAGGTTACCTTGAGGTGCTTCCGGGGCTTAGCGTCCCCACGGCCCGGTCGTCGACCAGGCCTCCTGGTTGCTGGACTGATCAGCCAGGCTGTTGGACGCGGCTGCTCGCAGCCTGACGTATGAGTCACAGCCTGGTTGATCAGGTATCCTTTGGAGGTGCTTATCCAGTTCTCTCTTGAACACTGTGAGGGGATTGCCAGTTATGCCCCTTATGTGTAGCGGAAGCGTGTTGAACAGTCTCGGGCCTCTGATGTTGATAGAGTTCTCTCTCAGAGTACCCCCGTTGAAAAGCAGAGTACACCTCTGCTTTTCAACGGGGGTTATTCTGCACATCCTGCCATGTCTTCTGGTCTCATGTGATGTTATTTCTGTGTGCAGGTTTGGGACCAGCCCCTCTAATATTTTCCACGTGTAAATTATTATGTATCTCTCCCGCCTGCGCTCAAGGGAGTACAGATTTAGGCTCTTTAGTCGGTCACAATAGTTTAGATGTTTTACTGAGTGGATTCTAGCAGTAAAGGATCTCTGCACGCTCTCCAGGTCAGCAATTTCTCCAGCTTTGAAAGGGGCTGTCATTGTGCAGCAGTACTCCACTCTAGAGAGCATAAGCGTTTTGAAAAGTGTCATCATCGGTATAGCATCTCTAGTGTGAAAAGTTCTTGTTATCCAACCTGTCATTTTTCTTGCAGTTGTGACTGCTACTTTATTGTGTTCTTTAAAGGTAAGGTCTTCCGACATGAGTACACCCAGATCCTTTACATTGCCTTTTCGTTCTATGTTATGATTTGCCTGAGTTTTGTACGTGGTTTCCGTTTTTATATTTTCATTATTTCCATAGCGCATGAGCTGGAACTTATCTTCGTTAAACACCATATTATTTTTTGTAGCCCATAGAAAGACCTGATCTACATCTGACTGGAGGTTTGCTGTGTCCTCAATGTTGCCTACTCTCATGAAGATCCTAGTGTCATCTGCAAAGGATGACACAGTGCTATAGGTTGTGTTCTTGTCTATGTCCGATATGAGGATGAGAAAAAGTACTGGAGCAAGCACAGTACCCTGGGGGACTGAGCTCTTCACGGTTGATGGGCTGGATTTAATTTGTTGACTATTACACATTGGGTTCTGTTGGTCAAATTGTAGATCCATCTGCCTATTTTTCCGGTAATTCCTTTTGAACGCATTTCATGTGCAATAACACCATGGTCACATTTATCAAAAGCTTTTGCGAAATCTGTGTAAATTACATCAGCGTTTTGTTTGTCTTCCATAGCATCTAATGCCATATCATAGTGGTCCAGCAACTGCGACAGGCAAGAGCGCCCTGTTCTGAAACCATGTTGTCCGGGGTTATGGAGATGTTGTGATTCCATTTATTTTGTGATCTTACTTCTTAGCACTCTCACAAAAAAATTTATGATGTGCGATGTTAGTGCTATCGGTCTGTAATTTTTTGCATCTGCCTTATTTCCTCCTTTATGGAGTGGTGCTATCTCTGCTGTTTTTAGTATATCAGGAATAACGCCAGTATCTAGGCTTTGTCTCCACAGAATGTGGAGGGCCTGCGATAGTGTTTTTTTACAGTTCTTTATGAATATGGAGTTCCAAGAATCCGGGCCTGGTGCAGAGTGCATAGGCATACTGTTTATAGCTTCTTCAAAATCTAGTGGGGATAGGGTGACGTCTGATATATGATTTGATGTTGGTATCATATCCATGAAAAATTCATTTGGGTTATCAATCTTTAGTGCGTTTAATGGCTCACTGAAAACAGAGTCGTACTGCTTCCTCAGTAACTCGCTCATTTCTTTGTTGTCATCGGTGAAAGTTCCATCTCCCTTTCGCAGGGGCTCGATACTAGATGTGGTTTTTTATCTTGATTTTGCATAGGAGAAAAAATATTTCGGATTTCTCTCTATTACACTGATGGCCTTTTGCTCTCTTTGCTTCTCCTGGGTTTTTATATGATTCTTGTAGCTTGAGTTCAATTGTTTCTATTTCTCTACCTAACCTTCTTCACCGTTCTTGAGATAGGGTGCGACTCTCAAGTTGTTCCGCGATTCGTTTTCTTCGTCTATATAGGGAACGACGTTCCCGTTCCAATCTGCATCTCTTCCTCTTTTTTCTTAGGGGTATGCAGTTTGAACATATTTATTTCTATTGCTACTGAGCTTATTTTTTCCAGGCACTGGTTCAGGTTTGCATTTTCTAGCTCTTCTTCCCAGTTTAATTCTGTGAAGTCCTGGTTTATTTGCTCCCAGTTTATCTGTTTATTATTGAAGTTGAATTTGCTGAAATCTCCTCCACCGGGAATCTGGACTGGTTTGGAGCAGGAATATGGTAGGAGCAGTCTACAGAATTCCTAACACTGATGTGACTGAATTCAACTCTAATTCAACTTCAATTCAACTCAGAAACCTAATACTAGGTAACAGACTGAACAAAAACTATCTAATTATTTCTGGGGACTTTAATGTTGACCTCTGCGAGCCTGAAAACCCTACTGCTGCTAGTTTCCTCAACTGTATGAGGAAACTCATACCCTTAATCACTAGACCTACTAGAATCACTGATAGTACTGCCTCTGCTCTTGATCTCATCTGGACTAACATAACCTCTCCGCTTACTTCAGGGATAATCATTGATAGGACCACAGACCATTACACATCATTTCTCCTAACCAACATTAATAAACCACCTCTAGAAACAAGGCAGTTAAGCTTTAGGCTGCACAATGAAACTTCTATAAAAATTTTTATTGCTGCTGTTGCTAATATGAACTGGGAGTCCGAATTAGGTAACATGGGGAACATCAACCTAGCAGTGCGAACATTTTGTGCAACAAATGCAAATGCAATGCAGTGCAACAATCCTCAAATCAAATAAATCTAAGAATAAACAATATCCAAATTTGTAACAAAGTAGATGGCAAATTCCTAGGCGTTCTCATTGACCACAAGCTGAATTTCCAGGGACACATTCTAAATATATAAAAAAAAGTTTCAAAAACTAATGGTCCTAGATGCCCGAATGATCTTTCTAAGATCAGATATTATGTACCTCGCCCTGCCCTGGTGACGCTCTATTACTCTCTCATCTATCCTTATCTCAACTATGGTATTTGTCCTTGGGGTTCTACTACCCAAAATCATTTACGTCCTCTAATTACTCAACACAAAGCTGCTGTTAGCACAATATCCAACTCTGGCCCCAGACATCACTTGGTACCCTTACTCAAATCTCTGAATATGTTAGATATTAAGTCACTGCACATCCTCTCATGTGTATTATATACATATAAAATGCTGAACTGAAATGTCAATCCTGACCTTAAAAGCTTCATTGAAGGTTGTAACAGAACCCATGAGCACCACATCAGAAACAAATACCTTTTTGATATTCCAAGAGTACGACTTAATCAAACTAGAAATGCTCTACAAATCAAGGGACCCAGAATGTGGAATGACTTTCCCAATCAAGTTAAGGACTGTACCTCTCTCAACCAGTTTAAGATAAAAACTAAGCACTACCTAATGTTCAGAACTACCTTGCAGGTAACTATCCACAGTGTCTGTACCTAACCCCCTCTAACTCCACTGATGGTAATGAGATAATCCTTTCCCTTAAAACAAAGTCAAGTGCCCTTGCTGAGATACCAACTCTAATTTAGAAAAAGGCCTCCAGATTTTTAACTCATGCCATTACATTGCTCAACAACAAGTCACTTGAACTCCAAATCTTTCCAGATATTCTAAAACAAAAAGCGAGAGTAACCCCAGTCCATAAATGTGGCGAATTCACTGTTGTCAACAATTTCAGACCTATATCAATTCTGCCAAACTTGTCAAAAATATTTGAGAAACTGATCTACAAGCAGCTTTACTCTTTTCTAGCCAAACACAATATGCTTAGCTCTAGCCAATATGGCATCAGAACCAAAAAAAAAAAAACACTAACGAAGCACTGATTAGTATGATTAACTTGATACATGCAGCTCTTGATAAAATGAGTTCCCTGTTGGTTTATTTGTTGACCTACGTAAGGCTTTTGACACTGTCAACCACCAAAACCTTCTTCTTAAATTACATCATTATGGAGTCAGAGGTCACTCCCTGCAAAACCTTAAGTCTATCCTTACTGACAGGTTTCAGTATGTTTCTGTGAATAATTCTATTTCTCCTACACTACCTATCAACACTGGTGTTCCACAGGGCAGCATACTTTGTCCTCTCCTCTTTCTCATCTACATTAATGACCTTCTAAATGCCTCCCAACACCTCAAACCAATCTTATTTGCTGATGACACAACCTTTATTTTCTCCAGACCTGACTTTCTTGCCCTAAATGTTACAGTGAATGCTGAACATAATAAAGTTCATCTTTGGCTAATTGCTAATAAACTCACCTCTAACACTGACTAAACTTTCTTTATGCCCGAAACGCTTTGCGTAATAGTGGCTTTAGGCATTGTATGTACTAGCTCTACCTATAAGTCTACCAATCCTTGTAAAAATTTATTGTATGTATGTACCTTACCTAAATAAAATTGTTGTTGTTGTTGTTGTTGTTTATTTTATTTGGTAATAAATCCTCAAATCAAATTAATCTACGAATAAACAATATCCAGAACAGTAACAAAGTAGATGGGAAATTCCTTGGTGTTCTCATCGACCACAAGCTGAATTTCCAGGGACACATTCTAAATATAGCAAAAAAAGTTTCTAAAATTGTTGGCATTCTTTCTAAGATCAGATATTATGTACCTCGCCCTGCCCTGGTAACCCTCTGTTACTCTCATATTTATCCATATCTCAATTATGGTATTTGTGCTTGGGGTTCTACTTCCCAAAATCATTTACATCATCTAATTATTCAACACAAAGCTGCTATTAGAACAATATCTAACTCTGGCCCCAGACAGCACTTGGTAACCTTACTTAAATCTCTGAATATGTTAGATATTAAGTCACTGCACATCCTCTCATGTGTATTCTATATATTTATAACTCTGAACTGTAATGTCAATCCTGACCTTCAACGCTTCCTAGAAGGTTGTAACAAAACCCATGAGCACCACACCAGAAACAAATACCTATTTGATATTCCAAGAGTTAGACTTAATCAAACTAATAATGCTCTACAAATCAAGGGACCCAGAATGTGGAATGACCTTCCCAGTCATGTCAAAGACTGTACCTCTCTCAACCAGTTTAATAGAAAAACTAAGTACTACCTAATGAACTCCATATAACCTACCTTACCCCCTAAATGTCAACCCATGTCTTACTATTTTAAACAATGCTGTTTGTTTGTACAATTGCTGATTTCTGCCATATTCCTCCCCCCCCCCTTTTTTTAACACAATTTATACTTTAATCTCAATTAGTATTAAGTTTTAGTCTAAGTGTTTTTTTCCCTCCCCCCACACCTTGCCCGAAATGCTAAGCGTATAAGTGGCTTTAGGTATTGTATGTACTAGCTCTATCTATAAATCCAACATTGTTTGTAACTCTTTATCTATGTAAAGAGTTACGTAGAGGCAGACGGGCTATGGGAGCCGGTTGGCCGAGCGGACAGCACGCTGGACTTGGGATCCTGTGGTCCTGGGTTCGATCCCAGGCGCCGGCGAGAAACAATGGGCAGAGTTTCTTTCACCCTATGCCCCCTGTTACCTGGCAGTAAAATAGGTACCTGGGTGTTAGTCACCTGTCACGGGCTCCTTCCTGGGGGTGGAGGCCTGGTCGAGGACCGGGCCACGGGGACACTAAAGCCCCGAAATCATCTCAAGATGTATGTACTTTTATCTGAATAAAAAGTTGAATTTGACCTAGGGGCTTTAATCAACCTACGAGCTTCAATCATCGGCCTACGAGCCTTATTCCTGGCCAACGGGCCTTATTCCTGGCCAACGGGCCTTATTCCTGGCCAACGGGCCTTATTCCTGGCCTACGGGCCTTATTCCTGGCCAACGGGCCTTATTCCTGGCCAACGGGCCTTATTCCTGGCCAACGGGCCTTATTCCTGGCCTACGGGCCTTATTCCTGGCCAACGGGCCTTATTCCTGGCCAACGGGCCTTATTCCTGGCCAACGGGCCTTATTCCTGGCCTACGGGTTTTATTTCCAGCCTACATACTTTAATTTATTGGGCTACATCCCTTATCAATCGACCTATGAGCTTCAATCTCGGCCTACGAGCCTTACTCTCGGCCTACGTGCTTTATTCCTGGCCTACGGCTTTATTTCAAGCCTACATGCTTTATTTATTTATTTATTTATTTATTTATTTATTTATGCATATACAAGAAGGTACATTGGGATTGTGAGGATACATAATATGGTAATTACAATCTTGTAAAGCCACTAGTACGCTCAGCGTTTCGGGCAGGTCCTTAATCTAAGACAATTTTAAGTAGGTAAATACTTGCAAAATTTATAAAAAATGATAACAGTTACAAGGAAAAAAACAAAGGATGAGAGAAAATTGTAGGTATATTAAAGCACATAGGTAGCTCAGATTGATTGCAATGACACCTTGAATGATAGTTGACAAAAATTGGTAGGCACAGTACAGCATATGGCTAGCACATAAAAGAAGACAGCAATGAACACAATGATAAGGTTGTTTGGGTTAAGTACATAAAGATTGGGAGATTGGGTAACACTAGATACAGAGCAAATTTAAAGCTCAGTGTAGGAAACTAAGAAGATGAAATTAGGTACTTTTTGGTTTTGCTTTTAAATAAGGCAAAAGTTTGACAGCTTTTGAATTCACTAGGGAGTGAGTTCCATAGACTAGGTCCCTTAATTTGCATAGAGTGTTTACACAGATTAAGTTTGACTCTGGGGATATCAAAGAGATATTTATTTCTGGTGTGGTGATAATGGGTCCTATTACATCTGTCCAGGGAGAGTTTCAGAGCAGGATTTGCATTTAAGAACAGGGTTTTGTAAATGTAGTTGACACAAGAGAATGTGTGGAGGGAGTTAATATTTAGCAAGTTTAGGGATTTAAACAAGGGAGCTGAGTGTTGTCTGAAAGCAGAGTTTGTCATTATTCTGATAGCAGATTTTTGCTGGGTGATGATGGGCTTAAGGTGATTTGCAGTGGTAGACCCCGATGCACAGATACCATAATTAAGATAGGGATAGATTACTGCATAATATAGTGAGAGGAGAGCAGAGTTAGGCACATAATATCTTATTTTAGAGAGTATACCAACTGAGACTTTCTTAGTTATGTCTTAGAGACTTTCTTAGTTATGTGTTGAATGTGGGTGCTGAAGTTAAGTCTCTTGTCTAGGAATAGGCCAAGAAACTTGCCATCATTTTTATTACTGATGTTAATATTGTCTATCTGTAGCTGAATTGCATTTGATGATTTGCTTCAAAATAAGATGTAGTAAGTCTTTTCTATGTTTAATGTCAGTTTGTTAGTAGACATCTATAAGTGGACTTTTTTAAATTCATTATTCACAGCATTAATTAGTGTATGTGGGTTGGGGTCTGAATAGATAAGGGTAGTATCGTCAGCAAACAACATAGGTTTAAGAATATTAGAGACATTAGGCAGATCATTTATACATATAAGAAATAGAAGAGGTCCTAAGATACTGCCCTGTGGCAATCCAACGGTAATTGGTAGAGTGGAAGAAGTTGTATCATTGATGGCTACATATTGGTGTCTGTCACTAAGATAGGATCGGATGTAGTCAAGGGCAAGGCCTCGGATTCCATAATGTTGGAGTTTAAGTAAGAGGTAGTTGTGATTAACAGTATCAAAGGCTTTTCTTAGGTCAATGAAGAGTCCAATCGGAAACTCATTTTTGTCAAGGGCTGAGTAGATTACGTCAAGGAGACTAATGATTGCATCGTTGGTGCTCTTTTGGGACCGGAAGCCAAACTGGCAGGGGCTGAGTATGTCGAATTTTACGAGGTAGGAATAGAGCTGTTTGTAAATAATTTTTTCAAATATTTTTGATAGAATGGGTAGATTTGATATTGGTCTATAATTGTCTTTATTCATCGGGCTACGTCCCCTTTTTTCAATTGACCTACGAGCTGCACTTTCGGCCTACGAGCCTTACTCTCGGCCTACGTACTTTATTCCCAGCCTACGAGCTTTACTTCTAACCTACGAGCTTCTTTGTCTGCCTACGTGCATTCTCTGCCTATGTGCTTTATTCGGCCTACGTGCCAGACTCCCTTGGCTTGGGTGCTTTATTCAACGAACTACAAGCTTATTCATTTCACTACATGGTTTTCATCATTAGCCTACGTGACATATTTACACGGCCTCTGTGCCCCTTACTACACCCAGGCTACGTCGTTCTACGAAACGGCAGGTGACGGCGTAAAACGCAGCTGGTCACATGTAACAGTGCAAGTATTTTGCACTCTTTCATGTATAATTGTGAATTATAATTGTGGGTGGGTGTGTGTGTGTGTATGTGTGTGTGCGTGTTAGTGTGGTGTGAGATGGTACGAGAGAGATGTTGACTAGCTTCAATCCGCTGACACGGCAGTACTCAACAAGGAGGGCCTTGTGTACTGCAGGATCAGCGTGGGTCCTATAAGGGTTAGTTTTGCTTCTCAGTCCTTATTTAGGCATGAGGAAGAATACGTACACAGCTTCCCCATGTTGGGTGTGGCTGGTAGATTCAGTTAGCGACCGCCTTGCACAGAGAGGTGACCAGCCAGTCTTCCCACCCTGGTGGATGCCAGTCACCATCAGGGTGTATCCGTCTGAGTTGTGAGGTAAGAGTGTCAGTAATGCATTGTCTTGATTGGGTGTCTTAGTGGTGACGAGCTGAACCATTTAGCCAAGTATGGTGTGGGCGTGTATGGTGTGGGGGTGTATGGAGTGGATGATCCCTCCCCATTTCAATTTGGTCAATATTGTGTTAAATAATAGGATGTCAAAATGTTAAATATAAATTCCTGGGAATTGAAATAATTTGAAATAATTTGATTCAATAAATGTCTATGTGTAGAAGAACAAGCTTGACTTTTGTTTAGTCCTCTTTTTGGAATCAATGTCCCCTCAAGTAAGGGTTAAGCCTAGAAATAACTAGATGAACAGGTGAGAGATAACTAAATTAAGCAGTGTTCCTGTCGCATTGTTTAAATAAGTGGACTTTATATTTAGTTTCAATGACAGGTGGTGGGAGCTTTCATCAGAACATCAGTATAGTATAACATCATAGATAGTATAACAGTCAGGCTACACTCCCCTACTCTCTCTATTATTTCTCCTCCTACGTCACTTTACTCCCTCTCTATTATTTCTCCTCCTACGTCACTCTACTCCCTCTCCTTCCATCTCTCCCTCCTGCCTCCCCTCTTCCCATTCGCTCCCCGTTTTCTATTCCCACTCGCCTCTCTCTACCCTAGTTCCCCCCTCAACCTTAGCCATGTTTGTCCCCTCTCTTCTCTTCCTTACTTTGCTTTACTTTCTCACCTTTTTCCACGCAGAGTAGATTGTGGAGCTGGGAGACGTGGCGGCGCCCGCTGGCCTAAGCTCGCCCACGCCTGAATCAACGACTCTGGCAGCTAAGATAATTTATTACTCTTCATCTCACTGAAGTTTTACTAGAATTTGATAGTTACCTTACATTGTTACAGTATAGTTATTCTGCAATATATTATGCAATATATTCATATATTCATGCAATATATTATGCAATATATTCTCCTTTCTACCAGCTGAATTCTCCTATGGCCACACAATAACCCACAATGACTATCCCAGACGTTCAGCAGTTGACCTTCCACGTCAAATGTCCGGCTTGTTCTACAGTATAGTTATTCTACAATATATTAATCTCATTTTTCACTGAGGAACTTCATTCTGGTCCTTAATTTGCCTTCGGGTATCAGCAGTATCTTTATGCTGGTGTTTCTCTCATTAGGCAGCTGTAATATTATGCATTTTTATGTACACCACAACCCTAATAAATTATATTATTATTATCATAATTATTATTATTGTAATGATTAGTTATTATAATAATTTCTTAATTTATTATTAACATTGTTTTCAGTGTCTAATATTAAAACAATTTTTAAAGGCATGCAGTGTTAGTATTCACCAATCTTAAGGCTACATTCCTTCTCCTGCAGTTAGGCTGCGATCAAAAATGTTCTCAGACTTATTAGGCTTGATGGCTGGGGCGATTACTTTAGCCTCTTAAATTTATTAAGACAAATTCCAGGAATTGCTTCTTGCAATTTATAGCATTCATTCAGGAACTTCATCCATGTAATTTAATGCCGTCATTAATGGGGCCATTAACGCTTCACTTTCGGCTACTGCAAATTTAACGATGCCTTTTAATTTATTGTCTTAATATTTTGTTAATAGATGTGTATGGAGCTACCTTACATCTTTAACTCCAAGTTGTTCACTATTTATCATGGTTAAGCTGAGGGGGGGCTTAATGCTTGTTCCCTGGTGAGATTCATTATTGTTTTAACAGCAGTACCATTACTAGGCATGTAAGTTAACCCCCCCCACTAGCAGTGGCGTTATTCCTGACCTTTCATCCTTAATTTTCTTGTATTAAACTAACATACTCTCAACCAATGTTTTCGCGTTTTCTAAGCGTGCTAAAAACAACATTTCATTGTTTTAGGCAAATTTTAAATTACGTTTAATATACGTGTTTTGAGAATTTGTAAAGACGAGTATAAAACGGGAGGTCATAACGTTTAGTAAAACGTGTTTTAAAAATTATGATATAAAGTTTTAGAGCAAAGGTTTTTATAATGTTAATTCTAATTATTAATTATTGGATTTATTAGGTATAATTATCTTTATTGCATTTAGAAAGACAGACAGAGAGAGAGAGAGAAAGCGAGAGAGAGAGAGAAGAGAGAGGAAAGAGAGAGAGAAAGCGAGAGAGAGAGAGAAGAGAGAGGAAAGAGAGAGAAGGGAGAAAGAGAGAGAGAGAGAGAGAGAGAGAAAGCGAGAGAGAGAGAGAGAGAGGAGAGAGAAGGAAGAGAGAGAGGAGAAAGAGAGAGAAGAAGAGTGAGAAGATGAGAGAGAAGCAGAAAGATTGAGAAGAAGAGAGAGACAGAGAGAGAGAGAAGAAGGAGAGAGATATAAGAAGAAGAGAGAGAAGAATGAGAAGAAAAAGAGAGATAGAAGAAGAAAAAGATAGAGACAAGGAGAGGAGAGTGGGGAGAGATCAAGAGAGAGAGAGAGAGAGAGTTAGAGAGAGAGAGTTAGAGAGAGAGAGTTAGAGAGAGAGAGAGAGAGAGAGAGAGAGAGAGAGAGAGAGAGAGAGAGAGAGAGAGAGAGTGTGTGTGTGTGTGTGTGTGTGTGTGTGTGTGTGTGTGTGTGTGTGTGTGTGTGTGTGTACTCACTTATTTGTACTCACCTATTTGTGCTTGCGGGGGTTAAGCTTTGGCTCTTTGGTCCCGCCTCTCAACTGTCAATCAACTGGTGTACAGATTCCTGAGCCTGCTGGGCTCTATCATATCTACATTTGAAACTGTGTATGGAGTCAGCCTCCACCACATCACTGCCTAGTGCATTCCATCCGTTAACTACTCTGACACTGAAAAAGTTCCTTCTAACGTCTCTGTGGCTCATGTGGGTACTCAGTTTCCACCTGTGTCCCCTTGTTCGCGTCCCACCAGTGTTGAATAGTTTATCCTTGTTTACCCGGTCGATTCCTCTGAGGATTTTGTAGGTTGTGATCATGTCTCCCCTTACTCTTCTGTCTTCCAGTGTCGTAAGGTGCATTTCCCGCAGCCTTTCCTCGTAACTCATGCCTCTTAGTTCTGGGACTAGTCTAGTGGCATACCTTTGGACTTTTTCCAGCTTCGTCTTGTGCTTGACAAGGTACGGGCTCCATGCTGGGGCCGCATACTCCAGGATTAGTCTTACATATGTGGTGTACAAGATTCTGAATGATTCCTTACACAGGTTCCTGAACGCTGTTCTGATGTTAGCCAGCCTCGCATATGCCGCAGACGTTATTCTTTTTATGTGGGCTTCAGGAGACAGGTTTGGTGTGATATCAACTCCTAGATCTTTCTCTCTGTTCGTTTCATTAAGTACTTCATCTCCTATTCTGTATCCTGTGTTTGGCCTCCTATTTCCACCACCTAGTTTCATTACTTTGCATTTACTCGGGTTGAACTTCAACAGCCATTTGTTGGACCATTCACTCAGTCTGTCTAGGTCATCTTGTAACCTCCTACTATCGTCCTCAGTTTCAATCCTCCTCATAATTTTTGCATCATCGGCAAACATTGAGAGAAACGATTCTATACCCTCTGGAAGATCATTTACATATATCAGAAACAGTATAGGTCCAAGGACTGACCCCTGCGGTACTCCACTCGTAACGTCTCGCCAATCTGAGACCTCACCCCTCACACTGACTCGTTGTCTCCTGTTACTTAGGTACTCCTGTATCCAACGGAGTACCTTCCCTTTCACTCCAGCCTGCATCTCCAGTTTTTTCACTAGCCTCTTGTGTGGCACTGTGTCAAAGGCTTTCTGACAATTCAAAAATATGCAGTCTGCCCACCCTTCTCTTTCTTGCCTTATTTTTGTTGCCTGGTCGTAGAATTCAAGTAACCCTGTGAGGCAGGACATGCCATCCCTGAATCCATGTTGATGCTGTGTTACAAAGTTCTTTCGCTCCAGGTGCTCCACTAGCTTTCTTCGCACAATCTTCTCCATCATCTTGCATGGTATGCAGGTTAGGGACACTGGTCTGTAATTCAGTGCCTCCTGTCTATCCCCTTTCTTGTATATCGGGACTACGTTAGCTGCTTTCCAAATTTCTGGCAGTTTCCCTGTTGCCAGTGATTTGTTATACACCATGGAGAGCGGGAGGCACAGTTCTTCTGCTCCTTCCTTAAGTATCCAAGGGGAGATTCCATCTGGGCCTATAGCCTTTGTCACATCCAATTCTAGTAAACACTTCCTTACTTCCCCGCTGGTAATCTCAAACTCTTCCAGTGGTTCCTGGTTAGCTATTCCCTCTCTTATCTCTGGGATTTCTCCTTGCTCTAAGGTGAAGACCTCTTGGAATTTCTTATTCAGTTCCTCACACACTTCCTTGTCGTTTGTAGTGAATCCTTCTGCCCCTATCCTTAATTTCATAACCTGTTCCTTTACTGTTGTTTTTCTCCTGATGTGGCTATGCAGCAATTTAGGCTGAGTCTTTTCCTTGCTTGCAATGTCATTTTCGTATTGTCTTTCTGCCTCTCTTCTCATCCTAACATATTCATTCGTGGCATTCTGGTATCTTTCTCTGCTCTCCAGTGTCCTGTTATTCCTACAGTTTCTCCATGCCCTTTTCCTTTGCTGCTTAGCTAGCCTACATCTCTGATTAAACCATGGGTTTCTCATCTTCATTTCACTGTTTTCCTTTAGGACTGGGACAAACTTGTTTGCTGCGTCCTTGCATTTTTGCGTGATGTATTCCATCATATCTTGGGCCGTCTTTTCCCTGAGCTCTGTTTCCCATGCTATATCTGCTAGGCATTTTCTTATCTCCTCATAGTTTCCCTTTCGGTATGCTAACCTTTTGGTTTCGGTATCCCTCCTCGAGTTCAATAACCCTTCTTCAATCAGGTACTCAAACACCAATACACTGTGGTCGCTCATTCCTACTGGGTCCTCAAAACTGATTTCTCTTATGTCAGAGTCGTTCAGGGTGAAAACCAGGTCGAGTCTCGCTGGTTCGTCATTTCCTCTCATCCTTGTGGGTTCACTGACATGCTGGGTTAAGAAGTTTCTAGTCGCCACCTCCAGTAGTTTGGCTCTCCACGTATCCTCGCCTCCATGCGGTTTCTTGTTCTCCCAATCAATCCTGCCGTGATTGAAGTCCACCATGATGAGCAGGTGAGATCTATTTCTACAGGCAGAAGAGGCTGCCCTCTCAATTATAGTGTTAACTGCCATGTTGTTGCTTTCGTACTCTTGACTGGGTCTTCTGTCATTTGGTGGAGGATTATATATTACTGCTACTACTATCCTTGGTCCTCCCATTGTCATGGTGCCTGCTATGTAGTCTCTGAAACCCTCACAGCCCGGGATAGCCATCTCCTTAAAATTCCATTCCTTTCTCATGAGTAGGGCCACTCCTCCTCCTCCCCCTACCTTCCCTCTCTTTCCTTATTATTGTGTACTCCTGGGGAAACACGGCATTCGTTATGATTCCAGAGAGTTTTGTTTCAGTGAGTCCAATTACATCTGGGTTCACTTCTTGTGCTCTTTCCCTTAGTTCACTTGCCATGCTTGTGATCCCATCTATGTTCGAGTACATTGCCCTGAAACTAACTCTCTTCTGCTTCTCCTCTGGGGGGGACCTGTGGGGTCTGGGGTGAGCGGGAGCTGGGAGGATCTGGTATGGGGGAGACTGGTGGAGGAGGAAGGGCTTGGGGGGGTAGGGGGGAGAGGGAGGGTAGGGGGAGTGGGTGAGGGGGAGGGTAGGGGGAGTGGGTGAGGGGGGGAAGGTTGGGGGGGCTGGGTGAGAGGGGGAGGGTTGGGGGGGGGTGGGGGGATGGGGGAGAAAGGGGGGTTTGGGGGGCGTGGGGGGAAAGGGAAGGCTGAGGTGGTTGAGGAAAAGGGGAGGGTTTTGGGGAGTGGTGGAGAGGGGAAGGCTTAGGTGGGGTGGGGGAGAGTGGGGAGCTTAGGGGGGTGGGGGAGAATGGAGGGCTTGTGGGTGGGAGGGACGGAAGGGCATGTGGGAGAAGGGAGGGCTTGGGGGATGGGGGAGAAGGGAGGTCCTGGGGGGAGGGGGGAGTGGGAGGAGAGGGGTGAGTGGGAGGAGAGGGGTGGGTGGGATGAGGGTGCCTTAAGTGGGTACTTAGTGGGGGGCTGACAGGGGTTGGGGCAGGTAGGGTGTCTGTTGGGTGGAATGAGGGGGTGGTGCCGCACTCCCTGTGGCTAATGCACTGTTTGAGGAGGGTTCCCCATTCCCCTCTGGGATTGTAGGGATCGGGGGTGTGGCTCCCTGATTCCTTTCTCTCTCCCTGCGCTCCTTCCTCGCGTCTGCTGCTTGCATTCTCTCTTCCCTTGTCATATCCCTCTGCAAGAATACTCTTTTGAACTTCTCTACACCTACTAGACAGCACTTCCTTTTTAATAGTTCCTCTTTCGCTCCTTGTCTCTCCGCTCCTTTGGTCTGGTCCCTGTTTGCTCTTTAATGCCTGCTACTACTACTGCTCTATTTCTCTCTATCTATGCGTGTGTGTGTGTGTGTGTGTGTGTGTGTGTGTGTGTGTGTGTGTGTGTGTGTGTGTGTGTGTGTGTGTGTGTGTGTGTGTGTGTGTGTGAGTGTGAGTGAGTGTGAGTGTGAGTGTGAGTGTGTGTGTGTGTGTGTGTGTGTGTGTGTGTGTGTGTGTGTGTGTGTGTGTGTGTGTGTGTGTGTGTGTGTGTGTGTGTGTGTGTGTGTGTGTGTGTGTGTGTGTGTGTGTGTGTGTGTGTGTGTGTGTGTGTGTGTGTGTGTGTGTGTGTGTGTGTGTGTGTGAGTGTGTGAGTGAGTGAGTGAGTGAGTGAGTGAGTGAGTGAGAGGTGAGTGTGCGGTGTCGCTGCACACTCACCCACACTGTCGGGCCGCATGTGGGCAGAAAAAAAAAAAACAGGAGCGTCGGGAGTGAGAAAGTGACAAGTGCCTCTTTTACCTTTTTTCACTACAGCCAGCCCTCTGATGCACAGGAGTATAGACCCACAACACCAGCCACTACACTCAGCCCTCTGATGCACAGGAGTATAGACCCAGAACACCAGCAAACACAACACGTTTTCTGACGTTCTTATTTGGTCTCAGAAAGATGACACTGTAACTATTTATATAAAGTTGTCTTTTAAACGTATAAAATACGTTAATGCTAGTCAATTAAATGTGTGTGTGTGTGTGTGTGTGCTTACCTATTTGTGCTTTCGGGGGTTGAGCTTTGGCTCTTTGTGTAACAAACTAGTTGTTGTAGGAATGATCCAGAATGTTCTATCTACGCATGGGAGCGTGGGTAGTGGAACCACGTGTAGGGATCTGAGAGCACGGGAGCATCCCCTGGGGGGATGTTATAAATAATGGTGTGTTGGGCTTCTATGGGGGACTGGTACTATTAAGGGGTAAGGGTAGTTAGAAGACAGAGTATCAAATATGGGAGAGCTAAAAGGCCCGGCCCCCAAAATAAACTATCCACAGTAGTAATCACTTGCTACTAGACCATATATGTTAGTCTAAGGGTTGATCAAGGCGCTCCCACACAGGGAGAAGGGATACTCTGTAATTCATGTACTTATTTATTAACCCCTTAACAACCCCCCATATACACTCACACCAATAACAATAATAATAATAACTTTACCACACTATCTTACGTTAAAAACCTTGGTCCACATAGGCAGGATACAAGGTTTACACTAATAACAAGCTAGGGTAAAGTACTACTGGATAAGCACTGAAGCTGGATGCAGCTTAGGGTAGTGAGACCCCACGTGGTACCCTAATACAAAACACAACACTTAGGGTTAGCCAAAACACTGGCAACTACTACCCCCCAGGTCTCACCAATCGTTACTACCAGAGTAGGTACACTTAGAAATCATACAATACTTAACTTAATGGTACAGGAACTTAAGGTAAGGGAAATAAGTAAGAGGAGAAGGGAGGAGATTAGGGGTGCAGCCACAGAGTAGGTCTCGTCCGCACGAACGCCAGCCAGAGAAGAACCTCCTAGCGACCAGCTAGGCCTCCCATGTCGTGGTGCCAGAAGGAGCCTAATTGATCGTGCAGCTAAGCACATTAAAGATCTTCCCCTATGCAACGTATTGTTACTTTACAAATGATTAGAAAGTATTAGTAAGCAAAGTTGGTGCCTATGTTATTATTTAATAATCAACCCCCAGCTCAGTCTTTAAATGCTCTTTGAGAAACAATAATAGTCTTACGTCTGGCAGGGAAGATACAAACAATTGCCGCTCGATATGCACTCAACTGTACTACCAGAAAGTTTAATAGCTCAATTTTGACCTCTGGTTTCCACTGGAGAACCCAGGGTCGTAACAGGGGATTGGCGGTGGAAATAACTGGGGCCTTTGTTCACAGTTTCGTATAATGAATTATTCCACATTATTCAGTAATTTAGAGAAATTAGTCTTCATTCAAACTTTATAGTATTACTGTTTCTAGTATCGAGAGGATCCTAATTGTCAGGATGATGAGTTAAGTCACCATCAGTGACGTCACTAGCGGGACTAGTCTCAGCCGCGCAATCATTTGGGCGACCTGAGGTCACTAGGGTCACCAAAGCTCCATATTTTTGGTATTTTCTCAAAGGTCAAATAGCCATTTGGTAATCGGAAATAGCTTTTCCCTAGATGCTTGTGTAATTAACTTCAGTTAAAAAAATTCAACCAATCTGGGTCATTCAGTACAACAGAGATTAGTTGTTCAACTTAAACCCTACGAGTAACGTAGTAAGCTCAAGGCGTAAGGATACCCAGCCAGCTGGTCTGTGTAGGACAGACGGGCGGGAGGTCAGAGTGTGGTACAAGCAACGACTCAGAGAGGTGACCACTCTACCTCTCCCCCAAGATCAGCAGTCCACCGAGCTGGTCGCATAAAAGGTAGAGTTGCTAAGAGTTTGGTATAGGGAACTAGGGCATCTCATTGCCTTTTCACGTCAGGGAGTGCTCAGTTTAGGGAGTGCTTTGATTTTAGATTTTGTTTAGTTTTGAATAAACCATTTAGCTAGTAAATTGTCTTTTTATTTCCATTTTATGTAATTTATTTATATGTCCCGGACCACGTGGGGCCCAAGAGGCCGAGTTAAGTTGGACCACAGATTCTAACACCAAGTAAGAATTCATTGTCCCTTTGATTTCTAATAATTCCACACTTAACATAAAATTTAACCCTCCCATATATTACTAGTGGGGATCAAGCCCCAAGGTTTATTGATTAGCATGATTGATCCAGACCTCGGTTATTGCTCAGTGGCAATGGTCTGGTGGTGGCAGCGCAAGGCGATTCTAGAGTTTTGCTAGACGTCTATTTCACGTCATAAGGGTTGTAGAATCTTAATCCGGTCAAGCGGCTTAAGACCACGTGGCGTGGGGTGGGCTCAGGTATAGCTCTGGGGTTCCCTTGGTGTGAGTAAGTGACCACGTAGCGTGGGGTGGGCATAGGTATAGCTCTGGGGTTCCCTTGGTGTGAGTAAGTGACCACGTGGCGTGGGGTGGGCTCAGGTATAGCTCTGGGGTTCCCTTGGTGTGAGTAAGTGAACACGTGGCGTGGGGTCGGCTCAGGTATAGCTCTGGGGTTCCCTTGGTGTGAGTAAGTGACCACGTAGCGTGGGGTGGGCATAGGTATAGCTCTGGGGTTCCCTTGGTGTGAGTAAGTGAACACGTGGCGTGGGGTCGGCTCAGGTATAGCTCTGGGGTTCCCTTGGTGTGAGTAAGTGAACACGTGGCGTGGGGTCGGCTCAGGTATAGCTCTGGGGTTCCCTGGGTGTGAGTAAGTGAACACGTGGCGTGGGGTCGGCTCAGGTATAGCTCTGGGGTTCCCTTGGTGTAAGTGAACCAAGAATACGGGGGGGGGGGTGACGGTAACAAGAGAAGTAGAGAGAGGGGAACCCTCACCCGTGTTACATTTGGTTCCACCTCTCAACCGTCAATCAACTGGTGTACAGATTCCTGAGCCTATTGGGCTCTATCATATCTACACTTGAAACTGTGTATGGAGTCAGCCTCCACCACATCACTGCCTAATGCATTCCATTTGTTAACTACTCTGACACTGAAAAAATTCTTTCTAACGTCTCTGTGGCTCATCTGGGTACTCAGTTTCCACCTGTGTCCCCTTGTTCGTGTCCCACCCGTGCTGAAGAGTTTGTCTTTCTCCACTTTGTCAATTCCCCTGAGAATTTTGTAGGTGGTTATCATGTCTCCCCTTACTCTTCTGTTTTCCAGAGATGTGAGGTTCAGCTCCTTTAGCCTTTCCTCGTAGCTCATTCCTCTCAGTTCCGGGACGAGCCTGGTGGCATACCTCTGAATCTTCTCTAACTTTGTCTTGTGTTTAACTAGGTATGGACTCCAGGCTGGAGCTGCATGCTCCAGGATTGGTCTTACATAAGTGGTATACAGGGTTCTGAAAGATTTCTTACACAAGTTTCTAAAGAACAATAACGTGGCTAAAGTATATTGACCAGACCACACACTAGAAGGTTAAGGGACGACGACGTTTCGGTCCGTCCTGGACCATTCTCAAGTCGATTGTCGACAATCAACTTGAGAATGGTCCAGGACGGACCGAAACGTCGTCGTCCCTTCACCTTCTAGTGTGTGGTCTGGTCAACTTTCTAAAGGCAGTTCTTATGTTGGCCAGTCTAGCATATGCCGCTGAAGATATTATTTTGATGTGGGCCTCTGGGGACAGGTTCGGTGTGATATCAACCCCCAGATCTTTCTCTCTATTTGACTCTTGCAGGATTTCACCTCCCAGATGATACCCGTGTGTGTGTGTGTGTGTGTGTGTTTGTGTGTGTGTGTGTGTGTGTGTGTGTGTGTGTGTGTGTGTGTGTGTGTGTGTGTGTGTGTGTGTGTGTGTGTGTGTGTGTGTGTGTGTGTGTGTGTGTGTGTGTGTGTGTGTGTGTGTGTGTGTGTGTGTGTGTGTGTGTGTGTGTGTAATTACCTAAGTGTAGTTACAGGATGAGAGCTACACTCGTGGTGTCCCGTCTTCCCAGCACTCTTTGTCATATAACGCTTTGAAACTACTGACGGTCTTGGCCTCCACCACCTTCTCACCTAACTTGTTCCAACCGTCTACCACTCTGTTTGCGAAAGTGAATTTTCTTATATTTCTTCGGCATCTGTGTTTAGCTAGTTTAAATCTATGACCTCTTGTTCTTAAACTTCCAGGTCTCAGAAAATCTTCACTATCGATTTTATCAATTCCTGTTACTATTTTGTATGTTGTGATCATATCACCTCTTTTTCTTCTGTCTTCTAGTTTTGGCATATTTAATGCCTCTAACCTCTCCTCGGAGCTCTTGCCCTTCAGTTCCGGGAGCCACTTAGTAGCATGTCTTTGCACCTTTTTCAGTTTGTTGATGTGCTTCTTAAGATATGGGCACCACACAACCGCTGCATATTCTAGCTTGGGCCTAACAAAAGTCGTGAACAATTTCTTTAGTATATTGCCATCCATGTATTTAAAAGCAATTCTGAAGTTAGAAAGCGTGGCATAGGCTCCTCGCACAATATTCTTTATGTGGTCCTCAGGTGATAGTTTTCTATCTAGAACCACCCCTAGATCTCTTTCTTTATCAGAATTCTTTAAAGATTTCTCACATAATATATAGGTTGTGTGAGGTCTATGTTCTCCTATTCCACATTCCATAACATGGCATTTATTAACATTAAATTCCATTTGCCAAGTGGTGCTCCATATACTTATTTTGTCCAGGTCATCTTGAAGGGCATGACAATCATCTAAGTTTCTTATTCTTCCTATTATCTTAGCATCATCAGCAAACATGTTCATGTAATTCTGTATATCAACTGGTAGATCATTTATGTAGACAATAAACATCACTAGTGCAAGAACTGAACCCTGTGGTACTCCACTTGTGACATTTCTCCAGTCCGATACATTGCCTCTGATCACTGCCCTCATTTTTCTATCAGTCAGAAAATTTTTCATCCATGTTAGAAGCTTACCTGTCACCCCTCCAATATTTTCCAGTTTCCAGAACAACCTCTTATGTGTGTGTGTGTGTGTGTGTGTGTGTGTGTGTGTGTGTGTGTGTGTGTGTGTGTGTGTGTGTGTGTGTGTGTGTGTGTGTGTGTGTGTGTGTGTGTGTGTGTGTGTGTGTGTGTGTGTGTGTGTGTGTGTGTGTGTGTGTGTGTGTGTGTGTGTGTGTGTGTGTGTGTGTGTGTGTGTGTGTGTGTGTGTGTGTGTGTGTGTGTGTGTGTGTGTGTGTGTGTGTGTGTGTGTGTGTGTGTGTGTGTGTGTGTGTGTGTGTGTGTGTGTGTGTGTGTGTGTGTGTGTGTGTGTGTGTGTGTGTGTGTGTGTGTGTGTGTGTGTGTGTACTTACCTCGTAATCGCCCAGTATACCTTGCGTGTGTGTGTGTGTGTATACTCATCAAGAATACCTTGTGTGTGTGTGTGTGTTTTGTGTACTCACCTAGTTGTGCTTGCGGGGGTTGAGCTCTGGCTCTTTGGTCCCGCCTCTCAACCGTCAATCAACAGGTGTACAGGTTCCTGAGCCTATTGAGCTCTATCATATCTACACTTGAAACTGTGTATGGAGTCAGTCTCCACCACATTACTTCCTAATGCATTCCTAATGGCTCATTTGGGCACTCAGTTTCCACCTGTGTCCCCTAGTGCGTGTGCCCCTTGTGTTAAATAACCTGTCTTTATCAACCCTGTCGATTCCCTTGAGAATCTTGAATGTGGTGATCATGTCCCCCTAACTCTTCTGTCTTCCAACGAAGTGAGGTTTAATTTCCGTAGTCTCTCCTTGTAGCTCATACCTCTCAGCTCGGGTACTAGTCTGGTGGCAAACCTTTGAACCTTTTTCAGTTTAGTCTTATGCTTGACTAGATATGGACTCCATGCTGGAGCCGCATACTCCAGAATTGGTCTGACATATGTGGTATATAATGTTCTGAAAGATTCCTTACACAAGTTTCTAAAGGCCGTTCTTATGTTAGCCAAACTGGCATATGCTGCTGATGTTATCCTCTTGATATGAGCTTTAGGGGACAGGTCTGGCGTGATATCAACCCCAGGTCTTTCTCTCTCCCTGACTCTTGAAGTATCTCATCTCCCAAATGATACCTTGTATCTGGTCTCCTGCTTCCTACCCGTATCTTCATTACATTACATTTGCTTGGGTTAAACTCTTAACAACCATTTGTTCGACCATTCCTGCAGCTTGTCCAGGTCTTCTTGAAGCCTCAAGCTGTCCTCCTCTGTCTTAATCCTTCTCATAATTTTGGCGTCGTCAGCAAACATTGAGAGGAATGAGTCTATACCCTCTGGGAGATCATATACGTATATCAGAAACAGGATAGGTCCAAGCACAGAGCCCTGTGGGACTCCACTGGTGACTTCACGCTATTCTGAGGTCTCACCCCTAACTGAAACTCTCTGCTTCCTATTGCTTAGGTACTCCCTTATCCACTGGAGCGCCCTACCAGTTACTCCTG
This sequence comes from Procambarus clarkii, assembly GCF_040958095.1. Lineage (NCBI taxonomy): Eukaryota > Metazoa > Arthropoda > Malacostraca > Decapoda > Cambaridae > Procambarus > Procambarus clarkii. The sequence continues at coordinate 25,452,594 of NC_091150.1, read as the reverse complement.
CCTGTTTCTCCAGCTTATGCATCAACCTTTTATGGGGTACTGTGTCAAAGGCTTTCCGACTGTGCAAAAAATGCAGTCCGCCCATCCTTCTCTTTCTTGCTTAATCTTTGTCACCTGATCATAGAATTCTATCAAGTCTGTAAGGCAAGATTTACCCTCCCTGAACCCATGTTGGTGGGTTGTCACGAAGTCTCTTCTCTCCAGATGTGTTATTAGGTTTTTTCTCACAATCTTCTCCATCACCTTGCATGGTATATGCAGTCTCCGTGGTGTAGTGGTAAGACACTCGCCTGGCGTTCCGCGAGCGCTATGTCATGGGTTCGTATCCTGGCCGGGGAGGATTTACTGGGCGCAATTCCTTAACTGTAGCCTCTGTTTAACGCAACAGTAAAAATGTGTACTTGGATGAAAAAACGATTCTTCGCGGCAGGGGATCGTATTCCAGGGACCATAGGATTAAGGACTTGCCCGAAACGCTACGCGTACTAGTGGCTGTACATGAATGTATACAAGTTAAGGACACTGGCCTGTAGTTCAATGCCTCTTGTCTGTCACCCTTTTTGTATATTGGTACTACATTAGCAGTCTTCCATATTTCTGGTAGGTCTCCCATTTCCAGTGACCTACTATACACTATGGAGAGTGGCAAGCAAAGTGCTCCTGCACACTCTTTCAATACCCATGGTGAGATTCCGTTCGGCCCAACAGCTTTTCTGACATCCAGCTCCAATAATTGCTCCTTGACCTCATCTCTTGTAATTTCGAACCTTTCCAAGGTCACCTGGTTTGCTGCCACCTCTCCTAGCGCCATGACTTCTCCCTGTTCTATTGTAAAGACCTCCTGGAACCTTTTGTTGAGTTCTTCATGCACCTCTTTGTCATTCTTTGTGTACCTGTCCTCGCCCACCCTAAGTTTCATCACCTGTTCCTTCACTGTTGTCTTCCTTCTGATATGACTGTGTAGTAGCTTTGGTTCAGTCTTGGCTTTATTAGCTATATCATTTTCATACCTTTTCTCAGCTGCTCTTCTCACACTAACATACTTGTTCCTGGTTCTCTGGTATCTCTCTCTACTTCCTGGTGTTCTGTTATTACGGAAGTTCCTCCATGCCCTTTTGTTCAGCTCCTTTGCTTTCACACATTCCTTATTAAACCACGAATTCTTCCTTTGCTTCTCTGTTTTTTCCTGTCGGACTGGGACAAACCTGCTTACAGCCTCCTGACATTTTTGGGTGACATAGTCCATCATGTCTTGTACGGACTTGGTTCCGAGTTCTGTGTCCCAATGTATATCCCATAGGAATTTATTCATCTCCTCATAGTTTCCCTTTTGATACGCCAGCCCTTTGTTTCCCAGTTCTTTTTTGGGGGTGATAATTCCCTGCTCAACCAGGTACTCAAAGCTCAATACACTATGATCACTCATTCCCAAGGGGGCTTCCAACTTAACTTCCCTTATATCCGACTCATTTAGGGTAAATATCAGATCAAGCAAGGCTGGTTCATCCCCTCCTCTCATTCTTGTCGGTCCCTTGACGTGTTGACTTAGAAAGTTTCTTGTTGCCACATCCAGCAGCTTAGCTCTCCATGTGTCTGGGCCTCCATGTGGGTCTCTGTTCTCCCCATCTATCTTCCCATGGTTGAAGTCTCCCATGATTAGTAGTCTGGATCCGTTCCTGTTAGCCACAGAAGCTGTTCTCACTAATATATTGATGGTGGCCAAGTTGTTTCTATCATATTCCTGTCTGGGTCTTCTGTCATTCGGCGGGGGGCTATATATGACTAATATTATAATTTTCTGTCCTCCAGTTTCTATGGTGCCTGATATGTAGTCACTGAAACCTTCACAGTTCTGAATTACCATCTACACGACCTCCTCCTTTCCCTTCTCTCTCTTTCCTCACTACATAGTAGCCCTATAGAAACACTGTGTTTGTTATAGTTTTCGTTAGCTTTGTTTCTGTGAGTGCTATTATGTCTGGGTTTTCTTCTAGTGCCCATTCTCCGAGTTCACTTGTTTTATTTGTAATCCCATCTATGTTAGTGTACATTGCCTTGAAGCTCACTTTCTTCTGTTCATTTTCTTGTTCCTTTCTTGGCGAGCATTCTGCTGGTGTGGGAAACTGTTCCATGGGTGAAAAGATCTGTGAGGTGGTTTGCAGGGTCTCAGAGGATTTTGGGGTGGGGGGTGGGGGTTTAAGGGAAGGGGGGACAGGTAGGGTGTGGGGGTTTAAGGGAAGGGGAGACAGGTAGGGTGTGGGGGTTTAAGGGAAGGGGAGACAGGTAGGGTGTGGGTTAAGGAGATAGGGGGGACATGGAGGATACTGGGTGAGGGGGGAGGAGGGATAGGGAGGGTATGGAATGAAGGGGGAGGGGAGACAGGGGGGGAAAGGTGGGAGGGGGGACATGACGGGAATGGGGAAGGGGTGACAGGGTCAGAATGGGGTGGGGGGGCGGGAGGGAGGGTTGGGTGGGGCAGGTAGGGTGAGGGGAAGGGAGGGTTTCTATGCAGAAGGGGTTGGTGGTGTTGCTCTCCCCTCTGGTGTTGCTGGGATGCTGGTCTTGGGTTCCCCTCTTGTCTCTAGGACTGTTGTGTTGGGGGCTGTGATTTCCTGGTTTGCTCCTCTCTCCCTGCGCTTCCTCCTAGCCTCTGCTGCCCTGGCTCTGTCCTCCTTCGTCCTGTCCCTCTGCAGGAATACTTTTTTGTATCCCTCCACATGCTGCAGACGACTCTTTCTTTCGAGAATATCCTCCTTCGTGGTTTCGTTTGTAAACACCACCTTTACAAGTCGGTTTCTGTCCTTGTTGTACCAGCCCAACCTGAAAACCTTCTCAATGTTTTGTTCAGCCCCTTCCATCTGTAACCCCTTCATTAGCCCATGTACTGCCTCTCTATCCTTGTTATTCCATTCTTACCTGTTGGATCCTGTCATGTTCACAGAAAACGGTACCATCCGTTTTCTATGTGCTGCGAGTCAGACGAGAGAGAAGGTAAACAGAGAGCGTACAGGACGCCCGCCAAGCTTGGAAGCTGCTAGTCATGTATCATCTTAAGTATTAAAGTCAGTAACCAAGCAATGGCTTTATATCAACCCTACAACCAAGACTTCCTCAGCTACACACGAACACCACACTGCCGACGAGGATGAACTGTGAACGCAGGTATTTGTTCAACTTAAAACACGAAGGAGAAACATGCTGTCTCGCCCCCAGAGGAGGAAGAAGTCGTGCTGTCTGTGAGCACCATACCCGATGCTGCGTGCTGACCAATGCTGTGTGCTAACCAATGCTGTGTGCTAACCAATGCTATGTGCTAACCAATACTATGTGCTGACAAGCTGTGTACTGAGAAATCTGCGATCCATGTGTGCCGACGCTGTGTACGAAACGACGCTTTGATGCTGTATACAAAACCCGATGTTTTGTATACAAAACACGCTATGTGCTACAATTCTTCATGCTGTAAACTGACTGCTGTGCCAACTGCTGACAACTGCTGTACCAACTGCTGCCAACTGCTGTACCAACTGCTGACAACTGCTGTGCTGTTGTAGGTAGGAACAACACCACATGTATACAGAGCTAGGTAAGAAGTCAGTTCCTGCTGTGTTGTGCACTGTTGTGAACTTTTGCATTAAAATGCTTGTGTGCTTTGCAAAATTAAAGTAATTACAGTGAATTCTTGACTAACATATACAGTGCAGTAAGTGTTTAATATTCTGAGGAATATTTAAGTGATAAGTTTACATTTATTCAGTAAAAAATGGCAAATATACCTCAGTTTCCTGCATTTGATCCTGACTGTAACCAGACAAACCTGTCACAGAGGTGGACCAAATGGCTTAAAAGGTTTGAAAATTTGTTGATAGTTTCAGACATGAAAAGTGCTGAAAGAAAGCATGCCTTTCTACTTCATTATGTAGGTGACACACTGAAAGACACTGGTGGTGCCAAAGATTATGACATTGCCAAAGCCAAATTAACTGAACATTTCAAACCAAGGCAAAATACAGCAATAAAAATTATGCATTTCAGGAGAGCCAGACAACTCTCTAATGAAACTGTGGATCAATACTACACACGTCTGCAGGGTTTAGCACCCCATTGTGAGTTTGCTGATGTTGACAAAGAAATCAAACAGCAAATAATTGAATCATGCACATCTACACGTCTCCGTCGAAGAGCTCTAGAACTTGTTGATGTTGAAAGTTCTCTTACCAAGATACTGGATATTGCTCGTCGAATGGAAGATGCTGCACGTGATGCTCGTGTCATGGAGTGCAGTGCCAACAACGGTTCTGCCACTGTTACTAACAGTGATGAGGTACTTAAGGTTCAGGGAGGCCACCGTGATCAAAGAAGATATCATGGCAAACCTAACAGCAAATTGAGCCAAGAACCACATCACAAATGGGGTCAAGGAACAAGACTCAAGCAGTCACAACGACCCACATCAGAAGGTGTCAACAATAAATGTTACAATTGTGGAGGAGACTACCCACACCAAGGTAATGTTTGTCCTGCACAAGGTAAGAAGTACTATGAGTGTGGAAAACAAGGTCATTTTGGTGCTATGTGTCGTTCCGCACTAAAGAAACCACAGTCAGTGAATAAAAGCCCTGTACGAGGATCAGGTCATAGGGGTCGAGGTGGTAAACACAATCTTGCACCTCATATCCAGAATGTTAATAATGTACAAGACAACATTTCATTACAACCAGTCTCAGATGACAGTGAATGTGATTACACTTATGGAGTACAATCAATCACAGAATGGAATGATCTTCCAAACAACCCAGAGACTATAGTATACATTGCTGGTATTTGTCTCAAAGTTCTTGTTGACACTGGATCAAACATTGACACCATTGATGAGTGCCACTATGAAAAATTTAAAAAACAGTTCCCAAAGCTTGAGAACTATAATGGCAAAGCCACTGCCTATGCTTCAAAGGTAGCCTTGCCAGTGATTGGAACTTTCACTGCAGAGATTAAGTCAAAGAATGCAATGCTCACTACTACATTCCATGTTGTTAGGAATGCAAAGGAGTCTCTACTCAGTTACAAGACTTCAACCAAATTGGGGCTACTTCAGCTTTCTAATGCTGTAGCAGTGGAATCTGTTAACAATGTTGATGCTATTGTTGCTGAATTTTCTGATCGATTTGAATCCATAGGTTGTTATACTGATAGCAAAGTACAACTGCACATCAACAAAGATGTAATTCCAGTTGCCCAACCACATCGCCGATAGCCATTCCATACTCGCAAGAAAGTCGATGCCGAACTGGATAGGCTGATGGAACTAGATATCATTGAACCAGTAACAGGCCCAACACCATGGGTAAGCCCAATTGTCACTCCACCAAAGCCGAAGAATCCAGATGAGATACGCATTTGTGTGGACATGCGTGTTCCCAACAAGGCAATAATGCGTGAACGCCATCCTACACCCACTGTAGATGATATGATCTACCGCTTGAATGGTGCAACTGTATTCAGCAAGTTAGATTTAAACAAGGGCTATCATCAGTTTGAACTTGATGATGAGAGTCGCTTCATCACAACGTTTACGACACATCGAGGTCTGTATAGGTACAAGCGCCTGAGTTTTGGTATTAACAGTGCTGCCGAGGTATTCCAGCACATCATCAGCCAGGTATTGCAAGATATACCTAATGCTGACAACATGTCTGATGACATCATTGTTTATGGCCGTACCCAAGCTGAACACGACAAAGCTCTTCGTGCAACATTGCAACGCTTACGAGAAAAGAATTTGACGTTAAGCCGAGCAAAGTGTGAGTTCAGTCAACCTAAAATTGAATTCTTTGGACATGTACTTAGTGACAAAGGTCTGTCTCCAGATCCTAAGAAAGTTGCAGATATCAAGAATGCTACACCTTCTTCAACATCCACTATTGTATGTTTCCTGGGAATGACAAACTACTGTTCTCGCTTCATTCCAGATTTTGCTACCATTACGAAGCCTCTACGTGAGCTCTTGAAGAAAAATGCATCATGGTACTGGAGTGATATCGAGCAAAATGCATTTGATGCTGTGAAAGATGCACTAGTAGAGAATGTGACTGCTGTGTACTTTGATCCATCAATGGACACTGAGTTAACGGTGGATGCTAGTCCTGTTGGTTTAGGTGCTGTTTTAGCCCAACACAAACCTGGTCATCCAGATTCCAGAGTAGTAATTGCCTACGCCAGCCGTTCTCTCACAGATGTTGAGCAACGATACAGTCAGACAGAGAAGGAAGCTCTTGCTCTTGTATGGGGCTGTGAACACTTCAATGTGTATCTGCTTGGTGCACCCTTCACCACGATAGTCACTGACCACAAACCGTTGGAGACCATCTTCAATAATCCAAAGTTCAAACCACCAGCTCGCATTGAGAGATGGGCTCTTCGTCTGCAACCATACAACTTTACGGTGAAATACAAGCCGGGTGCAGGCAATCTCGCTGATTACATCAGTCGACATCCTGCCAACAGTTTCACCATCACCAAGTATCAGCAAGTTGCCGAGGAATATGTACACTCTGTAACCTGTGATGCAGTCCCTAAGGCTCTCACTCTTGATGAAATCCGTACTGCAACCCTAGAGGACCCAACTCTGCAAGCAACAGTGGATGCATTGACTAAGAAAAAGTTTCTACGCATCCCACCCTTAGGTGTTGACCAAGATGCATTCAAAGCACTTGAACGCATCCAGACAGAATTAAGTGTTACGCAACAACGCGACAGTGCTGCGAGGTACTCGTATCGTCATTCCAGCTGTTCTCCAGCAACGTGCTCGTAAGCTTGCACATCAAGGACACCAATGTCTTGTTAGGACCAAACAGCTGCTACGAGAAAAGGTGTGGTTTCCTGGCATTCATCGTCAAGCAAAGGACATGCACGATGCCTGTATCCCTTGCTAAGCTGCAGTGGATACTTCAAGACCAACACCTCTACAACCTTCACCACTACCTGCTGCACCACGGACGGAAGTATCGATGGACTTCTGCTTACCGCTACCAACTGGAGAGTACTTGATGGTAGTCATTAATGATCACTCACGTTATCCAGAAGTAGATATCATCACTTCTACATCTGCAAAGGCTGTCATCCCAAAACTCGGCAAGATCTTTTCAAACTTTGGCATTCCTGAAGTTGTCAAGACGGATAATGGACCGCCATTCAATGGACAAGGACTTCGTCAACTTTGCTGAGCATATTGGATTCAAACACCGCCGTGTAATGCCACTACATCCTCAAGCAAATGGAGAAGTTGAGAGATTCATGCAACCTCTCATGAAAGCAATACGCTGTGCTCATGTCGAAGGACGATCCTGGAAACAAGCTATGTATGCTTTTCTCAGGAACTACCGTGCAACGCCGCATGGAACTCTGGGCAAGTCGCCTGGAGAACTTTTATTTGGGCGTCCTATGAGGATCGCACTACCTGTCATGCCAGCCGAGGTAACGGATAAACGTCTCGCTCAGAAGGATGCACTAGCCAAGGGTAAAATGAAAATTGCTCATGATCAACGTGCAAAGGAACAATTCATAAAGGTTGGAGATACTGTTCTCGTTAAAAAGAAAAAAGAGGGAAAGCTCGATATGCTGTATGATACAAAACCATATAAAGTGATTAGTGTAAAAGGAACTATGGTAACAGCGAGTAATAGAGATCATAGTATAACACGTAATATGGCCTATTTCAAAGTGATTCCAACTAGTGTAGAAAATGATGAAGTGCAAAGTCGTGCAAACGATAAAGAAAAAAATAGTTATAACCCGACAAACAATTCATCAAGGGATGTTATGGTATTTGGGGACTCACGTCCTAAACGTCATGTTAAACGTCCTACACGATTTGATGATTAATTGTGTTCTATGTAATGCAAAGTATTTACTTATTATGCTAAACTAAATTTAATATTGTTTGAATAATGCAGATATCTCAATCAATATTTTGTAACTTTGTATTACAGTTTCTTTCATGTTTGTTTAACATTGCATATGTATTTTTAACATTGAAATCCTTTGTGGTAAAGATTAAGTTGTTTAAATTCTTTGTGTGCTTAATTAATGTTAAATGTATGCAATATCTCTTGATATGTTAATAACTTACTTTGTGTCAATAACTTTGCTTTGTGCTACAAGCAAGGTAGACATCCTGTATTCATTCTTTTTAAAGAAAAGGAGGGATGTCATGTTCACAGAAAACGGTACCATCCGTTTTCTATGTGCTGCGAGTCAGACGAGAGAGAAGGTAAACAGAGAGCATACAGGACACCCACCAAGCTTGGAAGCTGCTAGTCATGTATCATCTTAAGTATTAAAGTCAGTAACCAAGCAATGGCTTTATATCAACCCTACAACCAAGACTTCCTCAGCTACACACGAACACCACAGATCCTTCCTGTTCTTTGATGCCTACAACTACTACTGATGTGTGTGTGTGTGTGTACTCACCTAGTATACCTTGTGTGTGTACTCACCTAATATTCACCTAGTTTACCTTGAGTGTGTGTATACTCTGCTTGATACCTGCTTAATGGGGTTCGGGGAGTTCTTCTACTCCCCGAAGCCCAGCCCGAGGCCAGGCTTGACTTGTGAGAGTTTGGTCCACCAGGCTGTTGCTTAGAGTGGCCTCAGGCCCACTTACCCACCACAGTCGGGCTGGTCCGGCACGTTTTTTAGAAAAAAATGTAGTTTTCTCTTGAAGATGTCCACGGTTGTTCCCGCAATATTTCTTATAGTCGCTGGGAGGACGTTGAACAACCTCTGACCTCTGATGTTCATACAGTGTTCTCTGATTGTGCCTATGACACCTCTGCTCTTCACTCTTTCTATTCTACATTTTCTTCCATATCGTTCACTCTAGTATGTTGTAATTTTACTGTGTAGATTTGGAACCTGGCCCTTTAGTATTTTCCATTTATATATATTTTGGTATCTCTCTCGTCTCCTTTCTAGGGAGTACATTTGGAGAGCTTTGAGACGATCCCAATAATTTAGGTGTTTTATCTCGTCTATGCGTGCCGTATATGTTCTCTGTATTCCCTCTATTTCAGCAATCTCTCCTGCTCTGAAGGGGGAAGTGAGTACTGAGCAGTACTCAAGACGGGACAACACAAGTGACTTGAAGAGTACAACCATTATGGTGGGATCTCTGGATTTGAAGGTTCTCGTAATCCATCCTATCATTTTTCTGGCTGACGCAATACTTGCTTGCTTATGCTCCCTAAACGTTAGATCGTCGGACATCATTATTCCCAAATCCTTGACATGCTGTTTTCCTACTATGGGCAGATTCAATTGTGTTTTGTACCCTTTATTATGTTTCAGATCCTCATTTTTGCCGTACCCGAGTTCCTGGAATTTATCACTGTTAAACAACATGTTATTTTCTGCTGCCCAATCGAAAACTTTGTTGATATCTGTTTGTAGTTGTTCAATGTCTTCTGTCTGTCGTGTTCGTGTTCTGTCTTGTGTTGAAAGTTTTGTTCACCTCATCCAAAACTGTTGTAACATATCACCTCACCCAAATGCAGGTATATAAGATGAAAGCTGTTTAAAATTATAGCATAGTAGAACTCTGTTTAGTGTTTGCAGGTTATAGTTGTGTGTGTGTAAACTAAAGTCTTTGGAAATGTAATAAGTTATTACGAAACGCGTTCAAGTGTGCAAAGGTAATTTTCAAGTGCAAGTTGATCGTGTGCAGAGGTAATTTTCATGCTGATTTTTGTGTCATCTGCAAAGGATGACACGAAGTTGTGACTTGTATTTTTGTTCATATCTGACATGAGAATAAGGAACAACAGTGGTGCAAGGACTGTACCTTGAGGTTCAGAGCTTTTAACTGCCCTTGGGCTCGATTTTATTTGATTGACTGTTACTCTTTATGTTCTGTTCGACAGGAAATTGAGTATCCAGCGTCCTACTTTACCAGTTATTCCCATTGACCTCATTTTGTGTGCTATCACCCCATGGTCACATTTGTCGAACGCCTTTGCAAAGTCTGTGTATACTGCATCTGCATTTTGCTTTTCCTCTAGAGCTTCTGTGATTTTGTCATAGTGGTTGAGTAACTGTGACAGACAGGATCTTCCCGCTCTAAATCCATGTTGTCTTGGGTTGTGCAACTCATTATTTTTCCATAAAAATAGAATTTTGATTCCTAATCACTCTTTCAAAAACTTTTATTATGTGTGATGTTAGTGCAACTGGCCTATAATTTTTTGCCAAGGCTTTACTCCCCCCTTGTGCAACGAAGCTATATCTGCAGATTTAAGTGCTGCTGGTATCACCCCTGTATCCAGACTCTTTCTCCATATTACGCTGAGTGCTCTCGCTACTGGTACTTTACATTTCTTTATGAATATTGAATTCCATGAGTCAGGCCCAGGAAGTGAGTGCAAAGGCATATTGTCAATTTCTCTTTCAAAGTCTTCCGAGTTTGTGGTAATATCCGTTATATTATCTGCAGCTTGAATGTCATTCATAAAGAAGCTGTCTGGGTCATCAACGTTCATCAACTCACATAGTATACCTTTTTTTATTTTTTTATACCTTTTACCTTTTTTTATACCTATACCTAGTATACCTTGTGTGTGTATGTACTCACCCACACACAGTGAGTACACACAGTGAGTACACACAGTGAGTATTGTGTGTGTGTGTGAGTGCACACACACACACAATACCTTGTGTGTGTGTGTACTCACCTAGTATACCTTGTGTGTATGTGTGTGTACTCACCTAGTATACCTTGCGTGTGTGTGTGTGTGTGTGTGTGTGTGTGTGTGTGTGTGTGTGTGTGTGTGTGTGTGTGTGTGTGTGTGTGTGTGTACTCACCTATTTGTACTAACCTATTTGTGTTTGTGGGGGTTTGAGCTTTGGCTCTTTGGTTCGCCTCTCAACTGTCAATCAACAGGTGAACAGGTTCCTGAGCCTAATGGGCTCAATCATATCTACATTAAAAACTGTGTATGGAGTCAGACTCCACCACATCACTGCCTAATGCATTCCACCTGTTAACTACTCTGACACTGAAAAAGTTCCTTCTTACGTCCCTGTGGCTCATGTGGGTACTCAGTTTCCACCTGTGTCCCCTTGTTCGCGTACCACCAGTGTTGAATAGTTTATCCTTGTTTACCCTGTCAATATCCCAGAGGATTTTGTAGGTCGTGATCATGTCTCCCCTTACACTTCTGTCTTCCAGTGTCGTAAGGTGCATCTCTCGCAGCCTTTCCTCATAACTCATGCCTCTTAGTTCCGGGACTAGTCTAGGTGCATACCTCTGTACTTTTTTTGTCCAGCTGCGTCATGTCCTTGACAAGGTACGGGCTTCATGCTGGCGCCGCATACTTCAGGATTGGTGATTATCATTTTAGGTGTGTGTGTGTGTGTGTGTGTGTGTGTGTGTGTGTGTGTGTGTGTGTGTGTGTGTGTGTGTGTGTGTGTGTGTGTGTGTGTGTGTGTGTGTGTGTGTACTACACCAATAAACACACTACAACAACAAACTACACCAATAAACACACTACAACGACACACTACACCAATAAACACACTACAACAAAACACTACACAATAAACTCACTACAACGACACACTACAATGACAAACTACACCAATAAACTCACTACAACAACAAACTACACCAATAAACCCACTACAACAACAACAACAAACTACATCAATAAACCCACTACAACAACAACAACAAACTACCCCAATAAACCCACTACAACAACAACAACAAACTACCCCAATAAACCCACTACAACAACAACAACACACTACACCAATAAACCCACTACAACAACAAACTACACCAAAAAACCCACTACAGTATAAACCCACAACAACAACATACTACACCAATAAACATATTTCAACAACAAACTACAACAATAAACACACTACAACGACACACTACACCAATAAACACACTACAACGACACACTACACCAATAAACGCACTGCAACGTCAAATTACACCAATAAACACACTACCACAACAACAAGATACATCAATAACCCGCTACAAAAACAAACTACACCAATAAACACACTACAACGACACACTACACCAATAAACACACTACAACGACAAACTACACCAATAAACTCACTACAACAACAAACTACACCAATAAACTCACTACAACAACACACTACACCAATAAATCCACTACAACGACAACAAACTACACTAATAAACCCACTTCAGCAACAAGGTACAAAAATAAACACACTGTGACGGGAAAGTGTTGGAGCATAGATGTTCGGCAGTCCTCCAATGGCAGGTGTCAATGCCTCGTCACACTTCCAAAAAAAAGATAGACTGCTTGCCTGTTGTCTGTGGTAAGTTAGAGGGAGGAACACGTAAAACACAAAGTATGAACAATGAAACTTTAATATATTTACTTTAAACATAAATGAAAATATAGACAAATCTCGGGTAAATGACTAGTGCAATAAAATGACAAAGATAAATGCAAAAACACAATAGATTAAGTAATATAAGGGTGAAATGGTGCTGAGAATATTGGCTTTAGCTGAGACCTCCCTTAATATACGAAAGCCAGAGAGCTTAGTATGCCAGAGAGAGATGTCAACTCTAAGAGCACAAAGAGTATTCTGAAGTTGATGGCTGGTTCAGCTCAGACGTCGACTCAGGTAGCTGGCGCTGAGGTGCAGGGTGCAGGTGCGTGGTCGGCGAGTCACCAATCAGGAGCAGGCAGGCTGGGATGGGTAGTTTGCTGGTTGACGACGAGCCGGCGTGGAGGGTGTGTGGAGTAGGGGGGGTGTTAGGGTACGTTTTGCCTCCTGGTCAAAACATTTTGTGCTACTGGTGACGTATCTTGAATGTAGCATCTTGTACTGGTAGAATTGACAAAACTTTAAGTAGGGAAGAGCAGGCTCAATCTCTCTTGAAAGAGATTATTATCACAACACAATAACAACAAACTACAGCAATAAACACACAACAACAACAAACTTCACCAATAAACACACTACAACAACAAACTACAGAAATAAACACACTACAACAATAAACTACACCAGTAAACACACTACACCACTAAACACACTACAACAACACACTACACCAATAAACACACTACAACAACACACTACACCAATAAACTCACTAAACAACAAACTACACCAATAAACATACTACAATAACAAACTACACCAATAAACACACTACAACAACACACTACACCTATAAACACACCACAACAACAAACTACAGCAATAAACACACTACAACAACATACTACATAAATAAACTCACTTCAACAACACACTACACTAATGAACTCACTGCAACAACAAACTACAATAAACACACTGCAACATCAAACTACACCAATAAACACACTACAACAACAAACTTCACCAATAAACTCAACTACAACAACACACTACACCAATAAACTCACTACTACAACACACTACACCAATAAACACACTGCAACGTCAAACTACACCAGTAAACTCGCTACAACAACAAACTACACCAATAAACCTACTACAATAACAAACTACACCAATAAACACACTACAACAACACACTACACCACTAAACACACTACAACAACACACTACACCAATAAACACACTACAACAACACAATACACCAATAAACACACTGCAACATCAAACTACACCAATAAACACACTACAACAACAAACTACACCAATAAACTCAACTACAACAACACACTACACCAATAAACTCATTCAACAACAAACTACACCAATAAACTCACTAAACAACAAACTACACCAATAAACTCACTACAATAACAAACTACACCAATAAACCACTACAACAACAAACTTCACTAATAAACTAACTACAACAACACACTACACTAATAAACTCACTACAACATTAAACTACACCAATAAACCCACTACAATAACGCACTATATCAATAAACTCACTACACCAATAAACAAACTACAACAACACACTACATAAATATATTATATACTACATAAATCTACATTAATGACCTTCCAAATGCCTCCCAACACCTCAAACCAATTCTATTTGCTGACGACACAACCTTCATTTACTCCAGTCCTGACCCCCTTGCTCTAAATGCCACAGTAAATACTGAGCTAGAGAAAGTCCATCTGTGGCTAACTGCCAACAAACTCACCCTTAACATTGACAAAACGTTTTATATTCTGTTTGGCAATAAATCCTCTAATCATATAAATCTCAAAATAAACAATACCCAAATTTGTAACAAATTAGATGGCAAATTCCTTGGCGTTCTCATCGACCACAAGCTGAATTTCCAGGGTCACATTCTAAATATATCAAAAAAAGTTTCAAAAACTGTTGGCATTCTTTCTAAGATCAGATATTATGTACCCCGCCCTGCCCTGGTGACTCTCTATTACTCCCTCATCTATCCATATCTCAACTATGGAATTTGTGCTTGGGGTTCTACTACCCAAAATCATTTACGTCCTCTAATTACTCAACCCAAAGCTGCTATTAGGACAATATCCAACTCTGGCCCCAGACATCACTCGGTACCCCTACTCAAATCTCTGAATATGTTAGATATTAAGTCATTGCACATTCTCTCATGTGTATTATACATATATAAAACGCTGAACTGTAATGCCAATCCTGACCTCAAAAGATTCATTGAAGGTTGTAACAGAACCCATGAGCACCACACCAGAAATAAATACAGTTTTGATATTCCTAGAGTACGACTTAATCATACTAGAAATGCTCTTCAAATCAAGGGACCCAGAATGTGGAATGATCTTCCCAACCATGTTAAAGACAGTACCTCTCTCAACCAGTTTAAGATAAAAACGAAGCACTACCTAATAAATTCCCTGTAACCTACCTTACCCCTCTCTTGTCAACCCATGTATGTTTTTTTTTTTTTTTTCAAAACAACGCTGTTTGAATGTAATTTACTGTAATAATTTGTAACTGTATTTGTGCTGCTTTTTCAACCATTTTCCCCCCTCTTTTACCTCTATTTTTATTTGTTCTCAACACATTTTATTCTTTTTACCCATTAGTTTTAAGCTTTAGTCATTAATGTTTTTCCTGCCCGAAACGCTTTGCGTAATAGTGGCTTTAGGCATTGTATGTACTAGCTCTATCTATTAGCCCAACAAACTTTGTAAAATCTCTTTATGTATGTACCTTACCTAAATAAACATTTATTTATTTATTTATTTATTATTTATATTCACTTCAATAACATACTACACTAATAAACTCACTACAACAACAAACTACACCAATAAACTCACTACAACAACAAACTACACCAATAAACTCACTCTACCAATAAACTTACTACACCAATAAACTCTCTACACCAATAAACCACTACAACAACAAACTATAACAACACACTACACTAATAAGCTCACTACAACAAACTACACCAATAAACTCAGTACAACAAACAACACCATTAAATCCACTACAATAACAAACTACACCAATAAACTCACTACAGCAACTCACTACAGTAACTCACTACAGCAATAAACTCACTTCAACAAAAACATTTCACCAATAAACTCACTACATCAACAAACTACACCATTACACCAAGTAAAATAACAAACTACACCAATAAATCCACTTCAACAACAAACTTCATCAATAAACTCACTACAACGAGACACTACACCAATAAACTCACTACATCAACAAACTACACTAATAAACTCACTACATCAACAAACTACACCAATAAACTCACTACATCAACAAACTACACCAATAAACTCACTACATCAACAAACTACACTAATAAACTCACTACATCAACAAACTACACCAATAAACTCACTACATCAACAAACTACACTAATAAACTCACTACATCAACAAACTACACCAATAAACTCACTACATCAACACACTACACCAATAAACTCACTACATCAACAAACTACACTAATAAACTCACTACATCAACAAACTACACCAATAAACTCACTACATCAACAAACTACACCAATAAACTCACTACAACAACACACTACACCAATAAACTCACTACAATCACAAACTACACAAATAAACACTTTTCAACATCAAACTACGCCAATAAACTCACTACAACAACAAACTACACAAATAAATTCACTACAACAACACACTACACCAATAAACACACTACAACAACACACTACACCAATAAACTCACTAAACAACAAACTACACCAATAAACCTACTACAATAACAAACTACACCAATAAACACACTACAACAACACACTACACCAATAAACACACCACAACAACAAACTACAGCAATAAACACACTACAACAACAAACTACACCAATAAACTCACTACAACAACAAACTACACCAATAAACCTACTACAATAACAAACTACAGCAATAAACTCTCTACTACAATAAACTCACTACACCAATAAACCTACTACAACAACAAACTACACCACTAAACACACTACAACAACATACTACATAAATAAACTCACTTCAACAACACACTACACCAATAAACACACTACAACAACACACTACACCAATAAACCTACTACAATAACAAACTACTCCAATAAACACACTACAACAACACACTACACCAATAAACTCACTACAACAACAAATTACACCAATAAACACACTACAACAACAAACTACACTAATAAACATACTACAACAACAAACTACACCACTAAACACACTACAACAACACACTACACCAATAAACACACTACAACAACACACTACACCAATAAACACACTGCAACATCAAACTACACCAATAAACACACTACAACAACAAACTACACCAATAAACTCAACTACAACAACACACTACACCAATAAACTCATTCAACAACAAACTACACCAATAAACTCACTAAACAACAAACTACACCAATAAACTCACTACAATAACAAACTACACCAATAAACCACTACAACAACAAACTTCACTAATAAACTAACTACAACAACACACTACACTAATAAACTCACTACAACATCAAACTACACCAATAAACCCACTACAATAACGCACTATATCAATAAACTCACTACACCAATAAACAAACTACAACAACAAACTACATAAATATATTATATACTACATAAATCTACATTAATGACCTTCCAAATGCCTCCCAACACCTCAAACCAATTCTATTTGCTGACGACACAACCTTCATTTACTCCAGTCCTGACCCCCTTGCTCTAAATGCCACAGTAAATATTGAGCTAGAGAAAGTCCATCTTTGGCTAACTGCCAACAAACTCACCCTTAACATTGACAAAACGTTTTATATTCTGTTTGGCAATAAATCCTCTAATCATATAAATCTCAAAATAAACAATACCCAAATTTGTAACAAATTAGATGGCAAATTCCTTGGCGTTCTCATCGACCACAAGCTGAATTTCCAGGGACACATTCTAAATATATCAAAAAAAGTTTCAAAAACTGTTGGCATTCTTTCTAAGATCAGATATTATGTACCCCGCCCTGCCCTGGTGACTCTCTATTACTCCCTCATCTATCCATATCTCAACTATGGTATTTGTGCTTGGGGTTCTACTACCCAAAATCATTTACGTCCTCTAATTACTCAACACAAAGTTGCTATTAGGACAATATCCAACTCTGGCCCCAGACATCACTCGGTACCCCTACTCAAATCTCTGAATATGTTAGATATTAAGTCATTGCACATTCTCTCATGTGCATTATACATATATAAAACGCTGAACTGTAATGCCAATCCTGACCTCAAAAGATTCATTGAAGGTTGTAACAGAACCCATGAGCACCACACCAGAAATAAATACAGTTTTGATATTCCTAGAGTACGACTTAATCATACTAGAAATGCTCTTCAAATCAAGGGGCCCAGAATGTGGAATGATCTTCCCAACCATGTTAAAGACAGTACCTCTCTCAACCAGTTTAAGATAAAAACGAAGCACTACCTAATAAATTCCCTGTAACCTACCTTACCCCTCTCTTGTCAACCCATGTATGTTTTTTTTTTTTCAAAACAACGCTGTTTGAATGTAATTTACTGTAATAATTTGTAACTGTATTTATGCTGCTTTTTCAACCATGTTCCCCCCTCTTTTACCTCTATTTTTATTTGTTCTCAACACATTTTATTCTTTTTACCCATTAGTTTTAAGCTTTAGTCATTAATGTTTTTCCTGCCCGAAACGCTTTGCGTAATAGTGGCTTTAGGCATTGTATGTACTAGCTCTATCTATTAGCCCAACAAACTTTGTAAAATCTCTTTATGTATGTACCTTTACCTAAATAAACATTTATTTATTTATTTATTTATTATTTATATTCACTTCAATAACATACTACACTAATAAACTCACTACAACAACAAACTACACCAATAAACTCACTACAACAACAAACTACACCAATAAACTCACTACAACAACAAACTACACCAATAAACTCACTCTACCAATAAACTTACTACACCAATAAACTCTCTACACCAATAAACCACTACAACAACAAACTATAACAACACACTACACTAATAAGCTCACTACAACAAACAACACCATTAAACCCACTACAATAACAAACTACACCAATAAACTCACTACAGTAACTCACTACAGCAATAAACTCACTTCAACAAAAACACTTCACCAATAAACTCACTACATCAACAAACTACACCATTACAACGAGTAAAATACCAAACTACACCAATAAATCCACTTCAACAACAAACTTCATCAATAAACTCACTACAACGAGACAGTACACCAATAAACTCACTACAACAACACACTACACCAATAAACTCACTACATCAACAAACTACACTAATAAACTCACTACATCAACAAACTACACCAATAAACTCACTACATCAACAAACTACACCAATAAACACACTACAATCACAAACTACACAAATAAACACTTTTCAACATCAAACTACGCCAATAAACACACTACAACAACAAACTACAACAACAAACTACACCAATAAATCCACTACAACAACAGCAAACTACACCAATAAACAAACTACATAAATAAACAAACTACAACAACAAACACACTTCAACAACAAACTACACCAATGAACCTACTACAACAACAAACTACACCAATAAACTCACTACAACAACAAACTACACCAATAAACTCACTACAACAACAAACTACACAAATAAATTCACTACAACAACACACTACACTAATAAACTCACTACAACAACAAACTACACAAATAAATTCACTACAACAACAAACTACACAAATAAATTCACTACAACAACACACTACACCAATAAACTCACTACAACAACAAACTACACAAATAAATTCACTACAACAACAAACTACACCAATAAACTCACTACAACAACAAACTACTCCAATAAACACACTACAACAACAAACTACACCAATAAACACACTACAACAACAAACTACACCAATAAACTCACTACAACAACAAACTACACCAATAAACTCACTACAACAACAAACTACACCAATAAACTCACTACAACAACAACAACTACACAAATAAAAACTCATTTCAACAACACACTACACTAATAAACTGACTACAACAACAAACTACACCAATAAACTAAACTACAACAACACACTACACCAATAAACTCATTACAACAACAAACTACACCAACAAACACACTACAACAACAAACTACACCAATAAACTCACTACAATAACAAACTACACCAATAAACTCACTACACCAATAAACAAACTACACCAATAAACTCACTACAATAACAAAATACACCAATAAACCACTACAACAGCAAACTTCATCAATACTCTAACTACAACAACAAACTACACCAATAAACTCACTACAATAACAAACTACACCAATAAACTACTACAACAACAAACTACACCAATAAACTCACTACAAGAACACACTACAGGAATAAACTCACTTCAACAACATACTACATCAATAAACTCTCTATACCAACACATTACACCAATAAACTGACTACAACAACTCACTACACGAATAAACTCACTACAACAACACACTACACCAATAAACTCACTACAACATCAAACTACACCAATAAACCCGCTATAACAACAATAAACTACACCAATAAACTCACTACAACAGTAAACTCACTACAACAATAAACTCACTACAATAAGAAACTACACCAATAAACTCACTGCAAGAACAAACTACACCAATAAACTCACTACAACAACACACTACACAAATAAACTCACTACAACAACACACTACAACAATAAACTCACTACAACCACACACTACACCAATAAACACACTACAACAACAAACATCAGCAATAAACTCACTACAACAACACACTACACCAATAAACTCACTACAACAACACACCACAGCAATAAACTCACTACAACAGCAAACAATAGCAATAAACACACTAAAACAACAAACTACTCCAATAAACTCTCAACACGAACACACTACACCAATAAACTCACTACAACAAAAACAAACTACACGAATAAACTCACTACAATAAGAAACTACACCAATAAACTCACTACAACAACAAACTACACCAATAAACTCACTACAATAAGAAACTACACCAATAAGCTCACTACAACAACAAACTACACCAATAAACCCACTACAACAACAAACAACACGATGTGTGTTTATATTTCAGTCATGTGTGTTTATATTTCAGTCATGTGTGTTAATATTTCAGTCATGTGTGTGTGTTTATATATCAGTCATGTGTGTTTATATTTCAGTCATGTGTGTTGACATTTCAGCCATGTGTGTTGACATTTCAACCATGTGTGTTTGTATTTCAGTCATGTGTGTTGACATTTCAGCCATGTGTGTTTGTATTTCAGTCATGTGTTTATATTTCAGTCATGTGTGTGTATATTTCAGTCATGTGTGTTTATATATCAGTCATATGTGTGTGTTAATATTTCAGCAACGCATATCAATATATTCCAAATGTTTAATGTTATATTAGCTTTCATTTAAAACTTATAATGTTTTTTCTGAAGTTTTATTCAGCTGAGATTAAATGGTAACAACATTGAATTATTTTGTAACTTTATCACAGGCAGAAATATGTAGATTTGTTCCACCCTAACTAAATTTATTTATATAGGATATCTTATTATGTTAGACTTTGAGAAATATCTTTCATCATAACTTTCCTCATCGATCGTTCAAGGACCGGTGAATAATAATAATAATTTGATTGTACTCGCGAGAAAATGGCCACCATAAAGCCAATGGATCTTCTAGAAAAATCAGGAAAGTTTCTGCATCATGGCCGGAAACTGTTGGGCAACTATGTGCAGTGGGCGAGCCCCACCTGGACCCTTCAGCTCATCCTTCAGTGCGCCACGTCCTTCGTGTTTGCTGGACTTGTTCTTGCTTCTGCAGCCATACAGTTCGTGGGGAATATTGAGTGTAAATCGCAGTCGGGCGGATTGACACCCCTGACAGACGAGGATAAAATTTCTGTATGTTTACAGTATACGAGATATGACGCCCACTCTGACGGAGGAGCCAACGCCAGCGGCACCACCGACTACCCGTGGATGCCCTGGGTGTATCTCCTGCTGTTAATAATAACTTTCATCCCTGTCCTAGTCAAAAAATATTTTGAACACGCACTGCTAGAGAAGTTCATCCAAGACTTCGTCGATCAAAAGTTGGAAGGTGAAGAAAAATATATAAGCTATTGGAGAGATAGTGTTGGAACACATCAGGGGTAAATATGGGCGCCATTTTTTATATCCGTGTCTTGCCTCGTGGTGAATGTCATAAGTTTTTTTCTTTTAGATGCGTCATCAGCGGGAACCTTCCACAAGATGGGCTAACATTTCCCCTACACCAGGGACGCTAGTAACTCTAGCAATGAGTTCTCACGGATGTTCCCTCCCACCGGACTATGTTCCATCACTCCCAAGATGGCACTTGCTGTATAAAGTACAGAAAACTACGGGTGCAATTTGCCATATAATTGGGTTTATGAAAAGATACAGATTTGTTTATTTTGGTATTTTATTACTCTGTTAATTTCATGTTTGGTTTTTTTAATAATATATATAACGTACCCATTTAGACGCCGGTAATTAATGGTCTCGAATGACTTAACCCATTTTGAGTAGAAACGCCTACTAGATGATTGGAACGGTGATGACCTCTACGTGCTGTATTGCACGTAGAACATGGTGCACAATACTACTGCAGCTTAGTGTTTAAACATTATTGTGGGATTTCAAGAGATGCTGGAGCGGGAGTGGGCAGAAGAGATGGTGTGAGACCGCAGTTAGTCTCACCTCACACATGTGGACCACAAGTGGTTGGTAGAGGCGGGACCAAATAGCCAGAGCTCAACCCTCACAAGTACAACTTGCTGAGTATAATCCGGTCTACAAGTAAAAATTTCCATAAAAGGGCAGTCGACTGAGGCACATCAGAGATCATCCCGGACGAAGGATCAAACCCTCATCACGGCCCTTGTGGATTCGTTCATTTACCATAAAGGATATTTATTAAGACTGATTAAAATTATTTACATTAAAACTCAAGAGGAGGGATGAGACAACAGTCAGCAGTTGCGTGTGTGTGTGTGTGTGTGTGTACTCATCTATTTGTGTCTGCAGGATCGAGCATTGACTCTTAGATCCCGCCTTTCTAGCCATCGGTTGTTAACAGCAATGACTCCTGTCCCATTTCCCTATTATATCTAGTTTTAAAATTATGAATAGTGTTTGCTTCCACAACCTATTCCTTAAGTGCATTCCATTTTCCCGCTACTCTCACGCTAAAAGAAAACTTCCTAATATCCCTGTAACTTATCTGAGTTTCCAGCTTCCACCCATGTCCCCTCGTTCTGTTACTATTCTGTGTGAACATTTCATCTGTTTCCACCTTGTCCATTCCCCTGAGTATTTTATACATTCCTATCATATTCCCCCTCAACCTTCTTTTTTCTAGTGTCGTAAGGCTCAGTTCCTTCAGGCGCTCTTCATATCCCATCCCTCGTAACTCTGGAACGAACCTCGTCGCAAAACTTCTGAACCTTTTCCAGTCACTTTATGTGTTTCTTCAGGTGGGAACGCCATGATGGTGCGGTATACTCTAAGACTGGCCTCACGTAGGCAGTGTGAAGCGCCCTTAAAGCCTCCTCACTTAGGTTTCTGAATGATCTAACTTTTGCCAGTGTAGAGTACGCAGTTATCGTTATTCTATTTATAGGTGCCTCAGGAGTTAAATTTGGTGTTACATCCACGCCCAGGTCTCTTTCTCGAGTCGTCACAGGTAGGCAGTTCCACTTCATTGTGTACTTTGACCTTTGGATAGGAGATAGGAGATAGGAGACCTTTGGTCTCCTATCTCCATAACTTTACATTTGCTCGTGTTGAACTCCAGTAGCCCTTTTTCTGACCATCTCTGCAACCTGTTCGGGTCCTCTTGGAGGATCCTGCAATCCTCATCTGTCACAACTCTTCTCATCAACTTTGCATCATCCGCGAACATCAACATATAGGACTCTATTCCTGTAAACATGTCGTTAACATATATTAGAAATAGAATTGGTCCACCGATCCTTGTGGTACTCCACAAACTTAGCTTAGCACATGTCTCCACCTGCCAGCCTTAGCCACCCGACTGGTGTTCCACCCACATGCACGGCACGGCGTCTACCACAAGACCAAACTAAAACCTACATGAAATCTCCTGATACTCTGCTATCAGAGAGTAATACTTAAGCACATAATTATAATTAAACTTATGTGTATATAACACTGCTAAGGTGTAAAAGAATTTAAGTACAATCAATAACAGTAATAATTTCAATGGCGAAACATTGACGCTAGCTTGAATACACGGCCCGCCACTGGAGCAATCCCAAATATGGTCATCCCCCCAGTGAACTGCCACCGACTCCCCCCACAGGTTTTAACATCCAAATAGCCTAACACAATATTCAAATCAGGCACACTACAGCATGCTACAATTAAATCAAACATAATTATATTGGAACACAACTGGATACCATGTTATATTTATTTAACGGGGAAAAGAAATAATGGACATACATATTTAGCATGATGAATGTTAGAATCAAAAACAGATTCGTAACACATATATCACAATCTGAATGACGCTAAATGATCTCGTGGGTGTTTACTACTGGCGTTTTTTAATACTTGCAACTGTTCACTGCTGATTTCTCCTCTTTCAGCATTACCCTCATTTATCTACCAATGATATGTTCTTTCCTAAACACCACCACTCCTTTAGGTATAAAATCCTTTTCTTTAATTTGGGATGGTGACCTACTAAATGGAACTGTGTTACACGTTTGTTGATTATCAACAAAATAACGGCAGCTAACCCATCTTCTGTAAGTTCTATAATTTTTATGTAAACATAACCCTTATAAACACTTATAGCATTATCTGCCTTAGCTGAATCCATACTGGTGCTGTGAGAGAAATCTTGATTTTTTTAAATATTCCATGAGACGTTTCCTTGCAAGGTTCTCTAGTGTCGAACTGAGAATGGTGGATAATGAAGCTACTGTGTAGTTTAGTGGCTCCTGTGTCCTTTCATTCTGGCACATTGACACTACATTGGCTGTCTTCCATTCCTTTGGCAACTCGCCTCATTTTCAGTGATGTGTCGAAGAGCAAACGGGATGCTCAAGTCCACAGCTACATTTTTTAGTCTCCACAAAAACCATTTGTTATTTACAGTATGTTGTTGGGTGAGTATTGATGAGCCATATGTTGCTTACAATAAAGTGGTGGGTGAGTGTTTAAGGTCCGAATGTTATAGTAAGGCTAGTTACAATGCGTTGTATAACTTTATTCGAGTGGTTAAAACTTATTTAAGATCTGATTTAATTTGTAACTTTCTATTGAATTACACATCAAATCAGCACTTGGTGTAAGGCATAGTATTGAAAGCTGTACCCTAAAGTATCGCTAACAACATCTGCTCTTGCTTACTTATAAATAATGGAAGTGCAGGGATCTATATAGTAATAAACACCAGTTCTAACTACATGGGACAAGAAATACACCTTGGAGTACAATTTTACAAAAGGGTTTTTATTTAAAAAATATCAGATTTCCTCACACTTCTTAGAACAGGGGTGGGGGGTTTACTTGGATCCACCAAAGGATTGATATAGACAAAAAGGGGTGGGGGAGGTTCCTTCTCCCTCTACAACCTGGGACTTAAAATCCTTACTCTATTCCACTCCTCATAGATCACTACAAAGGGCCTGGGTTTACAAATGAATATACAAAATAAATGTGAATACCCCCCCTTCCTGTGACACACAGCTGAGAAGTTGTTTTTAACAGTTTTACACACACAGTTTTAAGAAACTAAGGAATACTGGGTGTCAAGTACCCAGGAGTCTCCCTTTTGAGTTCCCTTATGGTTGTCAAGTGACCATCATAGTCGTTAGCATGTCTCGACTTGGGTCTCCCTTGCAGACCACGGGTACAGTCAAATCAAGGAGGAGACCTGTGTCAGTAGTATGGCATCTTGTTGTGACAGTGGGTCACCTGAGTGATAGCCAGGTTTTGG
Organism: Procambarus clarkii; assembly: GCF_040958095.1. Lineage (NCBI taxonomy): Eukaryota > Metazoa > Arthropoda > Malacostraca > Decapoda > Cambaridae > Procambarus > Procambarus clarkii. The sequence goes on along the minus strand of NC_091150.1, from coordinate 25,426,938 downwards.
CTCCAGTTACTCAAACTAACAGATGTCAGTAACCTAAGATATGATCCAGGATCCAAAGAGGCATCCTCTCATTGTTAATCCAGATGTGTTCTACCAGTTGCAGCCATGTCTACGCCTGCGATCCAAGAGCTCAAGTCTACAGCATGCCTACCTCCCTCACACTCCCCTCCGTTGGTCTGGTGAGTCCTGACAGGTCAAGTGGAACAGTTCTGGGAGTGACCCTACAGGTGTGAAGCTTGTTGTAAGTTGCAGTGTCTCCTGCGGTGTTGAACACGTGGAGAGCACTCACCACTTGTGTCTGTAGTTACAGTATACTTTGTTGTTTTCAGTTAGCTAGCTAGTAGCCCCACTTGGAAGTTTTACATTGAGTTAGACATACCATGTACTAAGAAAAATTTACATAAACTCTTGAAATTTACATTTAATTTTTCTTTTTTCCTTGTCCCCCCGGGAAGGGGAATTATGTAAGAGAGAGACCCTTGCGTAGGGAGAAATAAAAGTGCTATTGAGAGAGGCCCCTTGTGTAGGTAGAAATAGCAGTGTTAAATGTTCAAAAACAGTTAAGTAGGAGAGAGTGCCTTGTATAGGGAGAAATAGCAGTGCTATTGAGAGAGACCTTTGTGTAGGTAGAAATAGCAGTGTTAAATGTTCAAAAACAGTTAAGTAGGAGAGAGTCCCTTGTATAGGGAGAAATAGCAGTGCTATTGAGAGAGACCTTTGTGTAGGGAGAAATAGCAGTGTTAAATGTTGAAAAACAGCCTGGAACATTATAAGACATACAAATGAAGTACTGGGAAATGTGTATGACATGTATAGGGAGGGGACATTATTGGAACCAGGCAGGCAGGGACATGTGCAAGCCCCTATCAGTCACTTGGGAGAGGGAGGCAGTGAGCACCAGACCAGTGTTGTGGATGGTCTCCAACAAATACAATAAGTGCAGTATTATTTTTTGAGATATATACAAGAGTTGTTACATTCTTGTACAGCCACTAGTACGCGTAGCGTTTCGGGCAAGTCCCTGGAATACGATCCCCTGCCGCGAAGAATCGTCTTTTCATCCAAGTACACATTTTACTGTTGCGTTAAACAGAGGCTACAGTTAAGGAATTGCGCCCAGTAAATCCTCCCCGGCCAGGATACGAACCCATGACATAGCGCTCGCGGAACGCCAGGCGAGTGTCTTACCACTACACCACGGAGATGTCTTACCACTACACCACGGAGATGTAAAGATTATAGATGTTTATAGTGGTGCTTCGCCTTTTCTTTATGAGTTGGAGATAGGAATTTGTGGAAATAAGGATTTTTGGAAGCCTGTGTGTAGGGAGAGTGGTGTGTTGTTAATTCAGGTGTATGTGCTCAGCTGTGTGTCACATAGGGGTTATTCACATTTATTTTGTATATCCATTTGTAAACCCAAGGCCCTTTGTAGTGACCTATGAGGAGTAGAATAGAGTAATGACCTTAAGTCCCAGGTTGTAGAGTGAGAAGGAACCCCCCCCCTTTTTTGTTTGTATCAATCCTGTGGTGGATCCAAGTACACTTCCCCTCCCCCCTGTTCTAAGAAGTGTGAGGAAATCTGGTATTTGTTAAATATAATCCTTTTTGTAAAATTGTACCCCAAGGTGCAGTTCTTGTCCCATGTTATTTATTTATTTATTTATTTATATATACAAGAAGGTACATTGGGTTTGTGAGAATACATAGCATAGTACAGTATTTACAATCTTGTAAAGCCACTAGTACGCACAGCGTTTCGGGCAGGTCCTTAATCTAACAGATAATTTTAAGTAGGTAAATTCTATCAGAATTAATAAAATGATAACAAATGTAGTTAGAACTGGTGATTATTACTATATAGACCCCTGCACTTCCACTTTTTATATGAAAATAAGAGCAGGTGTTGTTAGCGATACTTTAGGGTACGGCTTTCAATCTCGTACCTTACAGAGAGAACTTGGCTAGCAGTAGGAACCGAAGGAGATTGTGATACAAGATGTTCACATGGTGAGGCAGGACTCAGCAAAGTTTGGAGAACTATTCCTGATGTAGGGACCGAAGAATGTTGAGGTCCTAGAGGTTGTTGAGGTTGTGCTGCAGGACCCAGTGGAGTACTAGAATGAGGTTGAACTGTTCCCACTGCATGGACCGAAGAATGCTGAAGTCCGAGGAGATGAAGTTGTGACCTAGTAGATTTGATGGTTCGTTGGGTTGCATGCAGGACAGGATGTTGAGTGGTTCCTCTATGACGACTGTCGCTGAAGTGTATGATCCAATCTCCCAGTATTTTGGTGCTCCAGTATCCTCCCTGGCGATAGGAGCACCAGTATGATGGTGCTCCTATCGCCAGGGTGAAAGACTAAAGGTTTTCTAGTACCTGGCAGGGTGAGAATGAAGTTAGTACTTGACAAGGATGTACGACTTTCAAATGCAATGGAAGGTAAGTTTGTCTTACAATATTTTAGCTGGGGGCTGGTAAAGTTGTCTGGAGGAGCACGTTTATTTGGATTTGGTTCGTAGAGAGAAGGATCTTTCCTGGTGGAGCAACAGATCGAGAACTAGAACCATTGTAGTCAGGCAAAGTACAACAAGAAGGACTAGACAATACCATGGAGGCGTTGATTGTATTACACGGGTCGTTGGAGAAGATGTCACACTGGCTCTGACTTTCCCTGGAGATGTCCGTATTGCGGGCACTGCTTCCCGAGGTGCTTCACAACGTTACCAGCAGTACTGTTCTGGACGGAAACTGCTGTAGAATACCTGATGGTAGAACACGGCAGATTACTTATATGTAAGTTACCTGAGCTTGTCTGGAACAGCGGCTCGTCATAGTTGTTGATGGTATGGCTGAACGGCTCAGAAGACACTGATACCTGCATTAGTGGTGCCCTGAAAAGAGGAGCGTTACGCTTACCTGTCGTCTGAGACGGGTGCCTATTCTTCACAAAGTATTTGATATCTCGAATCATACCTAGCCAGTAGTAGTCCTGTTTCAGGCTTTTGTAGGTATTATAGAAGCCGTAGTGTGAGCGAGATCCATGGACCAGAGGCAAGATATCTGGTCGTAGGCTGTTGGGAACTACCAGTTGGTTGATGTTAGCCCGATCGTCGTCCTCCTTCAATTTCCTGGTTCTGTAATACCGGTATAGCAATTAGTGCTCTACAAAGAACCCAAGGATACTGCTAGGTTGTGTCTCAGCCTGTAAGAATAAAGATGGTAAGGAGGGATCCTCTCTCTGCAACTTACGGAATTCCAGCATAGTGAGATTCGGCGGGAGGCTCTGAAAATGTTGAGATACAGGCGAGCAGCTGTGGCCCGCTTCGTCACCATAACAGGAGGGGAGACGTCTTCAGAATCATCTGTTGCTTGGACCTCTTCTTTAACAAACTGCAAGATAGGATTTTTCAATGCTGAGTCACATACGTGGCGTTTTTCTGTGATGATTAAATTCGCAGGTTGCTTCTGCCAAGTCGCTGCCCAGGTGAAGTTGAACTCCTGACATGGGAAAAGGCTTTTCCCTGATGGCGACTTGGACTTCACCTTGTAAAAACGGACATTCCAGTCAGACTCTGGCCAGTGGATAAGGAGTAGTGGCAGTTAGGTCCGTGATGAGGACAGTTTCTCCGGTGTTGGTGACGTTGGGTAGGTGACTTCAGAAGGATAGATTGTAGAGCAGCTGTGTCCCTCAAGATGTTCTCATTGAACCTTTCCTCAGAAGATTCACTGCTGGTAGAGACAGTTCCGGAGTACAGGTGTCTGTTGAAGAGAGAAAGATCAGTGGATGAAACAAAAATATTCATCATAGGCTTAGGAATCTTATGAATTTTAGGAGGAGGTGATTTGGGTTTAGTCCCATTGCTGACCTTACAGTGAGGGCTAGTACACTCTTCTATGGTATGCCCATAGTCCTTTCCGTAACGGCAGTACAACGAGGAGTTCACATTGCTGGTACTCACTTTTTCAGGACTAGACCAGGAGGTCTTACTACAAGGTGTGACAGATGGTACTTTGTTAATAATTGTGTAGGAGTCAGCCAACTGTGCACATCTAGTAAGGTCTGTTTCTTCCTTGTTTGCTAGGTAGAGACGTATGGGATTAGGTACACGCCTAAGGAATTCTTCCACCAGGATGAGGTTGACGAGATCTGTAAAGATGGACAGTTGTGCTGCTTCCAGCCACTTCATGAAATATCTCTTTTTATTATTTGCAAACTCCAGGTAAGTGGTTGAAAGCAAGGTAAGGTAAGCGAGTGATTACCTTAAATCACTCGCTTTAAGGTAATCCTTAAACTTACGTCTGTAGGTCTCGATGGAGAGGAGGTAGGCATCGAGCACTGCCTGTTTCAGTACCTTGCAGTCGGTTTCAGACGCCATAGTACTGAGAGTCATGGCAGCTCTACCTGTTAAATGAGACCTGAGAAGCACATACCACTGATAATGAGGCTAGATAAGTTGGGTAGCCAGAGCCTCAAATGAATTAAGGAATACATCAACCTCTGCCTCAACTAAAGATGGCATCAACTTAATTGAATGTGAACAATTAAAACGTACTGGGAGTTTAGCTTCTGCTTCATTGCGCTGAGTGATGTGGGTAGTTTCTAAGTAAAGCTCTTTTCTGTGGTGTTCAAGAGCAATGGCAGGTTCTCGTTCTTTCACTTTAAGAGCTTCCTGATCACGTTCCTTTTGGAGGGCTGCTTGTTCCCTTTCGTGTTCACGTTGGATTTCAAGTTCACGTTCTCTAGTAGAAAGTGCTTCCTGTTGGAGGGCAGCTTGTTCCCTCTCATGTTCACGTTGGAGTTCCATTTATTACTTTTGTAGCTCAAGTTGTTCCTTCTGTATCTGAAGAGCTTCCTTCTGACGTTCGCGTTCGAGAGAGGCAAGCTCTATCTTCAATTTCATGGCTGCCGAGGTGTTCTTATCTGCAATTAAGTGTTGCTCATGAGACTCGGATGTAATATTATCATTGTCTAATAAGTGGTCAAGTATAAGGTTGTGTAGCTCAAGTTTAGTGGGTCCATGGGGGGCAGTAATGCGGTACTCATCTCATTTACTAGAGTTAACAACTCCACCTAAGTGCCACGATGTAGTGTGCCCACTTCATCATTTGGATTTTGTCTGAACGCAGTTAGACGAAACATGGTGAATAGAATGATAGTAAATATACGCAAAGAGAATACCTCAGTTGATGTACCAAAATATGAAATGTCTGACTGACAGGATGACGTGGCAACTGTAAACGATCCTGTTTAAACTTAATAGTCAAGGTTACAATAATTAACTTTAATAAGTGAATTGACTAAGTGCATTGAATTGATTAGGATCAAAAATGAAACAAGGACGTAGGTAATCTTGTACCCGGCACTCTATATGACGAGGATAAGGGCACGAGGGATCCTACTTGAAATCTGAAACATAATTGTCTCGAAGCTAGTCCAAAAGATGGATTTCTTACCTTGTCTCTAAATGACGAGAACAAAGGTAAGAGGTTTCCTACTAAAACTAGATAGTACTTACAGAATTAACACTCTTTGTGCTATAGAAAAGAATGCTAACTCCCTACCTTAGTAAGTACCATATCTCTGACCGACGCGTAGGGGTGTGAAGTGTCAATGACGAGAACTACTTGTATGGATCCCAACTGTACAGCATAGTCCGTGCGAGAGGAACTTTGGTCCTCTATATCCTCCTACGTTCGGTGTGAGGGGATGGTTCACCAGCTCACTTACACTGGATCCACATGCCTGTGGAAGCCAGTACACTTGCTAAGTGCACATGTTAAGTGCTCAGATCTAAGTTTGGTAACAGTACCCAAAACATCTTGTGTTTGGGCTCATGTGAGAGCCCCAGTCATCAGCATTCCAGAAATGTTACCCTGGTCTAGGTAGCACGTCTGTGGACAGAGTTACAGCCAATAGCATCTTTTCATTGTATGGCTTTGAGCGAGGACTCAAGATTTGCGCGGGAATCTTGGGAAGTCTGGAACAGCGTAGTGTGAGTGTCAGCCAACCGCCACTCCACCAACTGAGTGCCCAGGGCTTCAGCCGCCATTTTGAAGTCGCCCCAGGGCCATGCTACACCGTCTCTGATTGGTTGAGAGGGGTAGGCCGTTGTGTGCCCCTTCTGATTGGGTCTTTTGAGGCAATGCCCGGGAAGCGGGTGTTCCTGCCCCAAGGCATCATTCTGCTCCAGTCACCACCACAGCCTGACGTCTCTCTCTTACCCATTCGGCCAAATTGGGCAAGACGACATCGTGGTGACTGCCTACTCTGCTACTCCACACCCTGCCTCATCTACGTCGAGTACCGCTGTGGAATCCGGCCGCATTCGTAGTTCGAAAGATGAGAAAGATAGGGAGTGCTTTGGGTAGAGATCTGGGAGGTGGATAATTTGCATACGAGAAGTACCAAGACTCGTAAATCCCCATTCCAGTGATTATAGACGTTCTAATTCCTGCTAGTGCTCTGTAGCAGTCGATGGGAACAGGAAAATTCATGTTAGTGTTTTAAGGAAGATTTCCCATGTTTGTGTAAGACGCTATACGTTGTGCGCGTCATCCGTATATGAACATCTGCTTCACCGGTGGGTCGGGGTGCACACCAAGCCGTGTGTTGTGAAGGAGGGTTCGAAAGACGCGCCGTCATCTTTGTACGAACGATACCACGTGAGGTACCGCTCCAGCCATCTCCACCGCCGTGAGCAGCCACCCGCCAGCTGGGTGCCTGATGTATGGTAATTGTGTGTGTGTAGCCGACTGTATAAATTAGTAAGTACTTATGTGTGTATTTCTGGTGATTTATTATTGATCACTAAGAGCACCTATAGAGGTGATAGTGAAGTGTGGACGAGCGAGAATATCACCCTTGTTGACATCTTGTCAGTCCAGTAGGACTTGGTCTGGTATAGACAGACGTACAAGTGTGTGTGTGGGTGGTAAACACGGGAACACAGTATTCATAGATTAGCCAAGGACTGAGAGGGATGTCCATGTAATATTTTAAATTCCATTCTGGTAGAATTTTGATAATTCATTGTTGTTGATTTCGTTCCATGTGATTTAATCTTGCAGGTGTGGAATTCCAATACTGAGCGCTCAGGTATAGTGTCAGGGATTCCTGGGATAACGTCAGGGATTCTTGGCAATTGATTATTGTGGAGTGATACCAGATTGTGGTTAATTTCTTCTTGTGTTGCCAGGGCCGTGACAAGTGTGATTTATATATACATTTTTTTTTTAGATATATGCAAGAGTTGTTACATTCTTGTACAGCCACTACCCCCTCCCCGCTCAGCTCGTTGTCGCCGTGTGGGGGCTTAGTGGGCGGCTGCCGGAGTGTGATGCTCCTTGGGACAGTCCTCTGTCCTTTTCTAGCCTCGTGCTCCTGCTGCCGTCCTCTCCAATTCTGCTGGGCACCTTTTCCTTTTCCTTCTGTTTCGTTTTTCTCCCCCCTCTTCTCCTATCTGCTTGCTGTTTCCTGCTGACCTTTTGCTTGTTCTGGTTCTTCCCTTGAACTTCTTCTATTTTGACGCCCGGGTGCTTGATTAGGCATACTCTTGCACCCGTAGAACTGTAGTACCCGACGTCGAGAGCGAGGGGAACCTTTTATTGTCAATCCCCCTTTCGTCACTGAACCCGATCTCGACGGACTGTCGGTTTCTTAAGGTGGCGTTTGTGGGGTGTATACTCACGACGCACCCCTAGGGGGCCCCGGCAAGATCGGCGATAGCGTCTTGTTAGGTGTCCTGCTTCTAATTGTGGCTCCATGGTGGGTGTGGGGGCACATTCGTGAATGAATTCTTCTTTTCGTAATAATGATGACCCCTGTTTCGGCCGTTTCTGGTTTACCTTCTCAGGCTCGTGGGGTGGGCGACCAAGCCCCCGAGTCAGTCCGTGTTGGAAGACCGGGCTCTGTAGCCTCCGCTGCATTGGGCCCCGACCTTGCTCCTCCTTTGGCTTCTCTGACTCCTTCCCCTGGCTCCCCTCCCTCCTCTGTGGTTGGGTTGAGCCCCAAGCCCCCAGTGGTGACTACCTCGTCCCCTGGCGCGGCTCCTTCTCTAGTTGTAACTACTGTGCCTTTTAACCCCTCTCTCTCTGGGGTTCTCACCGCCGTCCTCGTCACGGCCGCCCTCGCTTGATTCCTTCCAGTTCTGCTACCTATCAAGCCTTGTTTGGTCCCGCTTCGTGGGCCAAATATTTTGATCTCCTCCCTCTTGATTCTGCGCCTCCTGACGATTTCTCCCTCCATCGACATCTCGTTGATTCCGTGGATGCCTCCATTACTTTCAACCCCACTCGTCTCGGTACACGTGTCGTTGCTGCTCTTTCTCAGGATGCTGCTTCCCGCTTGGCTGCCTTATCCTGCCTTGGCGAGACCCCTGTCTGGGTCTCGAAGAACGCTCAGTTGAATGCCAGTGTTGGCACTATTTTGCTCCCGCCCCATGTTGCGACCGGCGTTCGGGACCTGCGCGACTGCCACGACGATATTCGGCATATCCTTGCTGCCCAGGGCCATTCTATTCTCCAGGTGGCCACGTTTACTCGTCCCCCTCGTGGTACTCGCCGTCAACCCCTCTGGGTTGTGAAGATTACTTTTGATGGTAGGACCCTTCCACCCTCTGTCATTCTTGCTGGTGCCAGGTGCTCTGTCCAGGAGTACATTCCTTCTCCTCGGCTCTGCAACAAGTGCTGGAGGTTTGGGCATGGTGCCCTCCGCCGCTCCGGGACTGTCTCTCTCTGTCCTTTGTGTGGTGGCGAAGGTCACTCTAAGTCGGAGTGCACTTCTTCCCAGGCTCGTTGCCTCAACTTGCCCATCATACCTTCTCCCGTGTGTGTGTCCATTACAAGCTTGAGGCAGCCGTCCTCAACTTGAAGCACCGGGAGCGTTTATCTTTTCCTGAGGCGAGACGCCAGGTTCGCCGGCTCCCGCCTTATGCTAATATCTCTTATGCTCGCGTGTTGCGCTCTTCCTCTCCTCGTCCTTCCCGCCTTCCTCAGACTCACAACCGTTTCCGGGCCTTGGACCCTGCTGCGCCCACTGCCCCCTCCTCTGTTCCTTTGGGTTCTCTCCCGAAGGATCCTCCTTCTGGTCCTCTGTCTAGGGTTCCCCTTCCTTCTACCCGGTCTGTCGTGTCTCCTGTGTCTTCTTCCTCGTCTCCCTCCGTTCCTCCTTCCCATCCTTCCCCTCCGTCTCTTGACTCTCCCCGCCGCCTGTCGGTGCTGGCTGATGTCCATCGCTCTCCAAACGGCCGTCATGTGTGCTCTCGTTCAGCTTCTCCTGTTGAGACGCTAGAATCCGTTGCCCAGTACGTGGTTGCTGGGACACCTGTCTCTTTACGTCAGAAGCGTAAACCTGGCTCCTCTCCTTCCTCCTCCCCGGCGGGTAAGAAGGTTTCGCTTTCTTCCTCGGCCCCTACTTCTGCCTCTCTCGCTCCTCCCCCTCCCATTTCGGTGGTTGCGCCCCCTGTTCCTGCTATGGAGGTTTCTTTAGCCCCCGCTTCCCTCTCAGTTGCTGCCCTTGCTGAGGTACGCTCCCCTCTTTCTACCCCTCCTCTTCCTGCTGCTGTCCTTGCCTGCTCCTCTTCCGTTGTCTCCTCCTCTTCCTCCTCCTCCTCCGGACCCTGCCCACCCACCTCTGATCTGTTCTCCCGTTTCCTTCCCTCCGTCTTTGCTCAGTTTACCCATGCCCCCTAACCCTGACTTTGCTGACCCTGATCCCGACCCTGATATTCTTTAACGTGCTCTGTTGCTCTTTCGCCTTTGTTTCTTCCTTGTTCTCTGTTTTTGTCCTTTCTCTTCTCGTTGTTGTCCATTCTTCAATGGAACGTTCGAGGTTATTACGCCAATTTCCTCGAACTCCAACTTCTGATTTCGCGGTTTTCGCCCCTTTGTGTCTGTCCCCAGGAGCCGATGCTTGGTGCTCGTCCTGGTCGTTTTCGTGGCTATTCCTTTCTCTCCCCCCCCCAGCTGTTGCTGGGGCTTCTAATTCTTCTGCTCTTTTGATTCGTGCTGATGTTCCCTTTGTGCCTTTACTTTTTCCTTCGCCTCTCCATTGTTCTGCTGCTCGTATCTTTGTGGGGAAATGGTACACTGTTTGTTCCATTTATCTCCCCCCGAGTGTCCCGCTTTCTCTTCCTGATTTGAAACACCTCCTAGACTCCTTGCCGGAGCCTGTGCTCCTGCTGGGTGACTTCAATTGTCGTCATTCTCTTTGGGGTGACGTTCTGACGAATACCCGGGGTCGCCTTCTTGAGCCGTTTCTCCTCTCTTCTTCCCTGTCTGTTCTGAATTCTGGTGAGCCCACTCATTTGGACTCTCAGACTCGCACCCTTTCTTGTCTTGATCTTTCTCTCTGCTCTTCTTCTCTTTACTTAGATTTCACGTGGCAGGTTCTTGATGACCTCCATGGAAGTGATCATTTCCCCATCCTTGTTTCCTTTTTCTCTTTTCGCCCTTCCCTCTCTTTCCCTAGGTGGCAGTTTGCTAAGGCAGACTGGACCCTATTTTTCCTAAGTGCTACTCTCTCTGACCTCTCCCTTCTGCCTCTCTCTCGCGCTCTCCTCCTTTTTCATGACACTGTCTTCAACGCTGCCCTCCGCTCTATCCCTCGCTCTTCCTCTCGGGGTCCACGAAAGTGCGTTCCCTGGTGGAATGCGGACTGTGCTCGGGCTGTCCTGCTGTAAGCGTGCAGCCTGGAAGAGGCACCGCCGTAGGCAGACGACCGATTCTTTTCTTTTCTTTCGGAAAGCGAGTGCGGTGGCCCGTAGGGCCATCTGTACGGCTAAACGTGAATGTTGGGCATCTTATGTCTCAACAATTACGTCCGAAACTCCTCTGGCCCAGATCTTGAAGCGTATCCACAAGATAGCGGGTAAATTCGTTCCCGATGTTTCACCAGTCCTTCACCTCCTTGATACTCTTGTGGCGGACCCGTTCAAGGTTGCTTCCGTACTGGGTTCCCACTTTTCTTCTGTTAGCTCTGGTCTTCATCTTCCTCAATCTTTTCTTCTTCGTAAACCTGTCCTTGAGTCTCGTCCTTTAGATTTCTGCACTCGTCTTCACCTACCTTATAATGATCCCTTCTCTCTCTCTGAACTTCGTTCTGCCCTGGCCCTCTGCGGTTCTACGGCGGCGGGCTCCGATGGTATTCATTATGAGATGCTTCACCATCTCCCTCCATGCACGTCTCAGTATTTACTGAGTCTGTATAATCGGATCTGGGAGTCGTCGTCAGTCCCTGAGGACTGGTTCGATGCCGTTGTCCTCCCTGTTCGCAAACCGGGGTCTCTGGGTACTTCCCCTAAGGACTTTCGCCCTATTGCTCTCACAAGTTGTGTCTGCAAACTCTTTGAACGTATGGTTAACGTTCGTCTGATGTGGTTCCTGGAACACCATCACCTCCTCTCCCCTTCTCAATTTGGTTTCCGCAAGTGCCGCAGCACGACAGATGTCCTGGTGAACTTGGAGGTCTATATTCGTACTGCTTTTGCTGCGAAGACCTCCGTTGTTGCCGTCCTTTTTTACCTGGAAAAGGCTTACGACACCACTTGGAGATATCATATTCTATCTCAACTTCATTCTTTTGGCCTTCGTGGTCATCTCCCTCTCTTTCTCCGCAGCTTCCTCTCCCGTCGTTCCTTTCGGGTGCGCCTTGGTACCGCGCTCTCTGCCTCTTTTCAGCAATACGAAGGTGTGCCCCAGGGTAGTGTTCTGAGCACTACTCTTTTTCTGGTTGCCATCAATGGTCTTCTTTCTTCTCTTCCTTCTGGTGTCTTCTCCGCTCTCTATGTCGATGATCTTACCCTTTGCTTCAGGGTGATGATTCGCCTCACCTTCAGCGCCGGCTTCAACTTGCAATTGATGCCGTGTCATCTTGGGCCACCGATCATGGCTTCAAGTTCTCTACTTCTAAGACTTGTGCCATGACTTTTACGCGGAAACGGGTTATTCTTCGTCCCTCTTTATCACTTTATGGTCATCCCCTTGAATACAAAGATTCCGCAAAGCTTTTGGGGTTATTCCTTGACACTCGTTTGTCTTGGTCTCCCCATATCTCTTACCTCCGTGTTGAGTGCTCTAAGGCCCTTACCCTCCTTCGGGTCTTGTCCCATACTTCTTGGGGAGCAGATAGGCGCACTCTCCTTGCTTTACATTCCTCTCTTGTCCTGTCTAAGCTCGATTATGGTTGCCCTGCTTACTCGTCCGCTTCTCCTTCTACTCTTCGCCGTCTTGATGCTTTGCACCATACTGGGTTGCGCCTCAGTTCTGGTGCCTTTCGTTCGACTCCCGTCCTTAGCTTGTATGTTGACACTGGCTTCCTGTCTCTCCAGGACCGCCGTGATCGCTACTGTCTTCGCTATCTTGCGCAGTCCTTACAACATCCTTCCTCTCTCCTCTGTCGTGCTTTAACTTTTACCCCTCCTGCGGTTCCTGTTCCTCTTCACCACCTACCTCTTTCTGTCCGGTTATCTCGCCTCCAGGATTCTCTTTCCGTTCGTATTTCTAATGTTTCTCCTCGTGTTGTTCCTTCTTTGCCCCCGTGGAGAGTCCCTCTTCCGCGGTTTTGTACTTCCTTGACCCGTATCACTAAAGCTTTTACCCCTCCTACGGTTCTAAAACGCCTTTTCCTTGAGCACTTTTCTTCTCACTCCCGCTCCGTTTCTGTCTTCACCGATGGGTCTAAGTCGGCGGACGGTGTTGGCTACTCTGTTGTTTTCCTGATCGCACTTATATGTGTCGCTTACCTCCGGAGACTAGTATCTTTACAGCGGAACTTTATGCTATTCTTTATGCTCTTCGTCTCCTGCTTTCTCGTCGTCAGTCCTCCTTTGTAGGTGTTGTTGACTCTCGTAGTGCCCTCATGGCTCTCGGGTCTTTAATCCGGTTCATCCAGTAGTTGTCGAGATCCAGCATTGGCTGTTTCTTGTTCACAGTAAATTTAAGTCAGTTGAGTTTTGTTGGGTTCCCAGCCATATTGGTGTGTCTTTAAATGAGCGTGCGGATGCTGCCGCCAAGGAAGCTGTCCGCTCTTGTCCCATCTCTCGTAAAGGCATTCCGTATTCCGACTTTTACCCGGTTATCCATTCCTCAGTCCTTACCCTGTTGGCAGGCTTCTTGGTTGTCTGTTACTGGTAACAAGCTACGTACTCTTAAGTGTTGTGTTTCCTCGTGGCCGTCCTCCTACCACCGTAACCGGCGGTGGGAAACAGCTCTGGCGAGATTGCGTATTGGCCATACTCGCTTAACCAATGGTCACTTGATGGAGTGCCGCCCTGCTCCTTATTGTCCTAGTTGCATTGTCCCTCTTACGGTAGTGCATGTCCTTCTTGAATGTCCTGACTTTCAGGACGAGCGTGTGTCTTGCTTTCCGACCGCCCCTCGCGGTCACCTGTCCCTCAATAGAATTCTTGGTGACTCGGATACTTTTGATATCGTTCGCCTTATGCGTTTTTGTTCTCGTATTGGCATCCTTGGTGATATTTAGCGCCCTCTGATTATTTTGCGCATTTGATGGTGCTACATAGCCTTCTCGGTTTGGTGCCTTCTTTTGATAATTACTTACTTACTTGTACAGCCACTAGTACGCGTAGCGTTTCGGGCAGGTCCCTGGAATACGATCCCCGCCGCGAAGAATCGTTTTTTTCAACCAAGTACACATTTTACTGTTGAGTTAAACAGAGGCTTCAGTTAGGGATTTGCGCCCAGTAAATCCTCCCCAGCCAGGATACGAACCCATGACAAAGCGCTCGCGGAATGCCAGGCGAGTGTCTTACCACTACACCACGGAGACATATATTGTGTCTGAAGTGTTAACGTAATTTTGGTAGAAATGTAGAGAGTGACGAGGCTGTCGGGAGTGACAGCCATCGCTCTGTCGAGTAACGTAAAATTCTCGGGAGAGTTTATCGATCCGTGGGATCACTAAATCACTCACCCAAGTTTATCCCATTAACGTTTTGATAGCTTTAGGCTACAGGTGTCAGCAGTAAGAATATATATGATTCATAGTCTTACAGTGTCCAGTGTTATTGTGTGTTATTTACTGAGGTGATTGCAACGTATGGACCAGTGTTATAAGTGGTAATTAAAGCACTGGGGTCATTTGCAACAGTAAGTAAGTGTTGGGCAGTGTACTAATATAGTTTGATTTAGTGCACGTGTTGTGTGTTATAGCAAAGGGGTTGTCATTGATGGTGATTGATGCTAGTGCTGATCAATCACCGGGGTGTTTTGTGCAGTTCAGTAAGTCATTTTGGAGTCGTGTTCTAGAGGGTTCATGCTCTGAGAGTTATTTACTGGGCTTCTGTAGTACTGTCATTGAAACCGGATTGTAACATAAATCACTGTGATTTGTTAGTGTGATTTATCATTGTCTTGGGTGAACTCGGCTCAAGACGAGTACTTGGGTTTTATATTCTCCTGTTATCTGGTAGGACATTGATGTCCAGTATTCAGTGAGGTGATTGCAAGGCAATTAATATAACGTAACCAAGGGAACACCTATCGCTTATAGAGAATTTGTTCTTTGACAATTTGAGCTACTTAAAATACGTTTTGTTTAATTACTCCCCTGCAAGCAGCTACAATAGTCTCAGGGTAGTCTAGCTATCAGCCAGACAAGAATTTTAGTATTGTCTGTCGTAATTAACGGTCAGTGGGCCGGGTAATTGACGTATTTCTAGAAGTCAATGTAATTAAGTTTGATCCGTGTGTGATCGACTCACACGAAGGCTCCATTGTTCGATTAACATAACGTCGTTATTTATCTGTCCGGAAATACCAGCACTTGATTGACTCGTGGGAAGAGTAACGTCATTTTAGAATAACGTAAACGTGGTGATTAGCATCCTCAATCACCTGAATTGGTCTAAGTATGGTAGGCTCAGACGGATTTCATACCTTAATGTAAATTGCTGAGCCAGTGTGAAAGGTTGTGTATTTAACTGATTAATTATTGATCTTGAGGACTAATTAATTGCTCTAATTGTAATCATGAGTGATTACTGTTCTCTTAGCACTTTGGACATTGTAAAATGTCAACTATCGTTGAGTGATAGTAACCATAACCCTGCAAGTCACACTCGATTATTAAATTGAGACTGCTTCTTGAGTTTTCGACTAAATATATGGGACCACACAACAATAAATTATTGTTGTGAGAGCCCAGGACTTACTCGCTAGATTCGCTTCGGCGAATAGTGAAGGTCAACGGCCTAAGATTTTTTTTTTTATTTTTATTTTTACATGCAAGCATGCAAGTTAAATACAATAAAAACATGAAAAGAACATAGAAAACATAACAAAACAATATACCACCGGCCAGAAGGGCCGACAGCACAGTACAACAAATCACAAACACGAGAAATGCATGAGAAACACAGCATACATAAAGACACAAAATAGAAAAGCTTGTCAAACAAGCAAGCACAGTAACATTACAAAACAAAACATTATAAAAGAAAACAAACATCAAGAGGTATAACATCATGCAATCAAGAAAACAAAACATAGTAACATACACAAGAACAAAACACAACATAAAGGACATCATGAAATAGAACAAGAAAATCACACAGCACGCAACAAGCCAAAAATAAAAACACAAATAAAAATAAAAACAAAAATAAAAACAAAAACAAAAAACAACACATTCTAGCAATGCAATAGTAGAACACGTAAGGCAAAGTAACAACACAAAAGCAAATACAGGAATAAAAACGCCCTCACCAAAACACCGGCCTCGCAACAAATAAGGGAGAGGCACGGGCACAGAATACAATAGGGCAAACAAAAGGCCATAGGGGCACACAACACTACAGTAACATGGAATCAGCTGACATATTTACCCGGGAACAAGACCCGGGGGAACTGCACATTGAACGCCTCCCAATGCAGCCACCTCCCCCAAGAGGCCCGACCCTCCACCGGGGACGCCATGTCATCCAGAACCCCGGCAACAAACACCCGCAGACAGGGAACCCAGGCGGTGTCACTCTGGAGGCGAGTAGCCGCCACCCTACTCCATACACCGGGAACCTGGCCATTACGAAAGTCCTCTGGCCTTTCAGACAGCAGGAACTCGGCAACAACGGCCTGCAGGGCCCTGAGGAGAAACCCCACAGAGACAGAGGACACCACCACAGGGGCACCAGCAGCCACGGGCACACCACCACACTGCAGGGAACCAGCGCGGCTCGCATCCTTTCATAAAGTCACTACCAGGCCACGCCCGCACCAGCATCCGCACTATCCTTGGCAGCGGAAGCCACCACACCCTACTGAGGAGAGACCCCTGGCGGGAAAGGAACAGAAGGCACACCCGAGACATGGGCACCAGCACCAGCAGGCACATGTACCTCCACCACCACTAACCGCGGAGACAACGACGCATCCGGATCCACACCATCAACACCCTAAGACCCACAGTCACTGAAGTCCCCAACATCGGCCCAGGCAGTAGATGAACGCCTGGAACGTTTGGGCTCTGGCCGGATATCGTCAGAGCCGGAAGTGGACCCAGAAATACGGCACCACTAGCTGGACGAACCGACGCCCGACGTAGAACGGCAGCAGCCTCTACCACAGGGGGAACCGGACCACACACAGCAGGAGGCTCCACAGCCACCTCATCACCCAGCACAGTAGGGACCCAAGGTGAGGATACTGGGCCAGGCTCAGCAGCCGAAGACGAGGTAGCAGACAGCAATGCTTCACAGGGAGCACCAGGAAGGCCCACGGAAGCAGCAGGGCCAATGACAGGAGCAGGAGAAGCATCCGACGGCACCACAACATGCGGAGGAGGGTCTGCAACAACCGGGGGAATGTTGGGCGACACTGGGGGAGCCTCATCAGCTAACAGGACGTTCACCTCCTCACCCCTGGAGTCCTCCTCCAGAGGGAGCAGCAGGAAATCCTCTTCATGGAACAAATTCACGGAAGCAACCGGATCAGCAGTGCACCCGGCAGCCTGATGCCCCAACAAGCCACACCGGAAACAAGTAGGGGGGTTGTCGGGCATAAAACACCCCCACATAGTACCCTAAAAGCCGGACAGAGGATGGAATGTCCGACCGCAGCCGCATCCCGAGGGTATGAATGTTTGTCTTCACATCCGAATACTTCCCAGAGGACATCGAGCTCATCCACACACTGATGACGGGACCATACCTCTGGAAGAAACACCGGAGGATGGTCTCAGGAAACTTCATGGGGGCGCCATGGACACTCACGTATGTCACAGCACCACTGCAGTCTGAAATGGCCACAGACCCATTGCCGTCCTGCAGTAGCAACGTACGCCCCTCGTACTGTCAGAGAAAATCCCGGTACACTGCCTCACCCACAAACTTTATGATCACACGACGAGCAGTGACCAGCTCGACACCGTAGACGTCCTGGACCGGGACCCTGAGCATGTCACTCAAGACCAAGTCCATAAGAGGGTAACATGCTCGGCCAGTAAACTCCAAACCTATGGAGTTCACCCTCACGACAGCTGGAAGATGGCCGCCCATCGCAAAAGCACCACGTCCACTCCACCAGGAACAGCAGGGAGGGTCGAGACACCCACACCCCCTGCCGGCAAAAACGGCAACTGTGGGAAATTTTTACCACCATATCTAATTATCATCTAAGAAATGTATAATTTCTGTATCATATCAAAATCATGTCTAAAATCATATCAGAATCATTATAGATTCATTATACAACTTGATCCTAGAAGATAATGTCACTTGAATCCCATACGCATAGGGCCCTATAGATGCCTACGTGACTTTGTGCATGATCTCTTATGGATCCAGAAGCTTCTAGAAGAATTTTTAATTAAAAAATTATTGGAACATTGATTCAATATCCGGTAGGGATAAAAATCGAGTCCTTATTAAGAATCAGTGGTACTATCAAGTACTACTTATAATCTTTATATCCTATATCAAATTATATTATAATCACATCTTATTTCAATCATAAGTCTAGACTGTAAAAATAATCAATCAATATTCATAGAAGACTTCCGTGCTCTGGGAGCATGGGAAGGGATCTGGGGCAGAAGCGCCCATGAGAGCCCAGGAGGACCACGCGTTTGTTGACAACTGTGAACACGTGTGACGAATCCTTAGCGAACATTACCAGCTCAAGGACAACCTTATCTAATATCTTTATCACCAGTGAACACTCTTTAGAACTGGGGGAGTACCTGGACAATATCTACAAGGAAAATTCTAGAACATTTACATAAAATAGGAGTGTAGAGTGGAGCTCACAGTGACATGGTTTCCACCTCCTTCATTCCTAATCTTCATCAACTATCATTCTTCTGCAACTGCAGGGACAATCAAGTAGCAACGCTACCAGATCATCATACAGCAAAGCTGTGACTTAAAATATTGTGCCTAAACTCAACAAGAGAAAGTTAATCAGTCTGGCACCTTGTCAGACCGGCACCCCGACTGGCAGAGAAGTATATTGAAGGTTATTTTGGTATATGTTTGGCCAATTGTATGCTTGTGTGACTTTAATATCCTATAAATCTGTCTGTCGGTTAAAAAGCGAGGCAACGCCTCATATTTCAGTAAGTTTATTAATATTGTAGAAGAGCAGTAGGTCCTTATCCAGGCACTAGACTTCATGAGTGTCCAGTTGTGTCAGAAAAAGATTCAGTCGCAATGTGTAAATAAAGTCTGATGAGTGTCCATTGTGTGGAAAAGGATTCAGTCAAGCTGACTACATAATCATATAAATTGAATATAAATATGTCTGCATATATATTTGAATATATAAATTAAGTTAACAATTGCTTGCTTAGTTAATTTATAAGTTATCATACAAGTTCATTTAATTGAATATAATTTCTAGTACTTAGTTAAGTGCTTAGACTACATTTAAAGTCATTTATTATACTTTTGCAATTTAATTTGTTGTTTATAGTATAAGTACATATTGGCTGTTAATAGTTATGGTGCTAGGTTAGACTATGTATGTTTAAATCCCTGATTTAAACAGAGCCAGTGTTCAGTCATATAACTGAATTTATCAAATCTTATCCTTGTATAATATACAAGCTGATGTGAGATCCCTGTCTACAGGTGGACTGGAACTTGTATCAACTAATTCATTCACCCCACCTGTCCCTTACAGCCCACAATCTGTCATTAGGAAAAGAGGAGCTAGGATTTACGACCCTAGCTAGAGATTTTAGGAATTAATTTGCAGACAGTAATTTTTAATTTAGTTCAGTCCAAGTCTCTAGTAGTCTCCTCTTATATCAATCCCAGCAGGTTTTTCCCACATCATTGGTCCTTCGAACCTAGATATTTATGGTCATTCGTTTACCAAATATCATTCCAGCAAATACATAAGAAACTTCTTGAGTTTACATTGGAATAATTTTTACATATTCTAGCCTAACCTAGCTATCAGCCAATATTTATCATAGCTATATATCTAAGTAAACATATTGTTTGCAGTGGCTTAAGCCACCATATCTATTAACTAGTAAGCATTCATAGCATACTAATACTGTTCTGTGTTAAGAAACCACAGTACTTAAGTATATCAGTGTCACAGACACTGAACTGCATCTTTATTTAATCATATCCCTACCTCACTTATGGTAACATTATATACATATTTAGTGTATTATCTAGCATTATCTCTAATCAAGTGATTTTCAGAGCTGCTCATTACATAATATCCTTTAAAAAGTATTTTTATCACTGTAAGATCATTTCATTACAATCTAAGTATAATCAACTATATCAAACCCTATTACAGGTAAAACCAGTAGGCATTCTACTGTATTTTATCAAGCAACTATTAGGGTAAGAGATCTTGTAATAACTTTGCAAAAATAGTGCCATTTACTATTTTTTAAAAATTATTACAGGATTTATCAACTTGGTGTATTCGTGCATTCGGATCACAAATCAAATTATTATAGTACTTTTGATAATTTAACACCTGCTACAACCAGATTCCAGGGAGGAAATGAAGGATGATCTTTGGAATCATTACCTAAGTAGACAGGAAAGCTCATTTATCAAAACACATTAACATCATACATATTTATCAGAAAAAGGAAAATATCTCGGAATCTCCGAAACTCGGAAAAAGTCAAAATGGCTAACAGTATTCCACCAGCTACAGAAAGAGGAAATAAAAGGACACAAAGTGTCTAAAAAATCACTTGAATCTACAGCCTACAGACCATTTAAATCAGGTGATAGACAAATGTCATCATCACTTGGCTACAATAGTCTACCATTGGGGATTAAGACCAATCTTAATCTCACATCACAATCTGAAAGGCTAAACAGCCCCTCATCACTAATCCACAATCTGAAAGACTAACAGCCCATTGACAATGTCAATACAAGTATTATCATCCATCTAAGATAACTATCTTCTTGATCACCTAATCTCATGCTTTCACTGGAGTGAAAGCAGCCTCAGAAAATCTGAAGTTAATCAAGCATCTCAGAGACTTACTTAATAGAAAAGGCAAAGCCGAGAAAAAAAATAAAAAGCAAAATGCTTCATCACATCATGAATAATGTAGATACACATTATTACAGATACAATTCATCCTTTAAGGAAATCCTTGGAGGAGTACAAGTGTTACATGCTTGTATGAACTACTTGCATGTAATTGCTTACCTACAAGTTTTACATACTTGTAACAACATCTTATCACAAAGCCAAATCTTTGATGGACTTCGAGCTTACGTACAAAGATTACGAAACCGAGGAGAACTTAGATCACAAGAAAAATCACTAAAGATGAATCCATGGACAAAAACAAAAATGTCCAAACTGGCAGTCAAAAATCAAAGCAACAAAACTCCTCTTTTGCAAAGGGGAAACAGAGTAATGTTGGCTCTTATGCTATATCCCCCACAGTTAACAGAACTGTAGGAAATCAAGCTACCAAGACAGATAAGACAAAAGGAGCTGCAAGTGCCCCAAAATGTTTATTCTGTCAAGACACACATAACATTTATCAATGCACAGTTTATGAAGGCCGTGCCAGTCGAATCAATCAACTGAAATCTCTGAACAGGTGCATCCGTTGTCTACGGAAGCACGATACAAGTGAGTGTAACACTCAATTGCAGAACTGCCAATATTGTCATAAAAGTGTACATCACACAGCACTCTGTGGTGATATTAACACTCAATCCAGATCACAGACTTCCAATAATCAACCTGCATCTCAGGCAAAGCCAAAAGATGATAATACCACAACAGCGGTGCAATTCTGTAAAGTAATGAGTAATGTCAACGACTTAGATACAGAAATTGTTACAAAAGCCATATTGCCTACTGCACAGTTAGAACTATGCAATCAAGGAATTTGTATTCAAACTAGAGGCTTTTTTGATCAAGGGTCACAGAAAACCTTTATCAGTAAAAAGATGGCAGATTTACAACTTAAATCTTCAAAGCAAGTATCTACATCCATATCAGGGTTTTTTACCAATTCAGGTCGTAGAACCTTTCCGGTAGTAAAACTCAATGTCTGTTTAGGCACATCCCAAAGGACAGTAGAAGCCATAGTAGTTGATAAAATTCCTACTGAAATGGAAGTGACTGGTCTGGCAGCCACAATTAAATTCCTAAAAGAAAACGGAATCCAATTAGCAGATCCTCTGCTTGATTCTGACTACATAGGGAATATCGGAATCCTGATTGGAGCTGACTACTATCATCGATTCATTCTGGGATCAGAAGAATCTATGGGGTATGAATATACTCAAATCAGCAGGAGGCATATTGATGACAGGACCTATACTAGATCTTGAACCTTCAACTCCTGAAAAATCACATCATACAGAAACTGTAATCGTGGCGTGACTAGGCAAAGAACAGTCACCACTTAAAATCCCCCTCATGATTGATGATGGATTGGAATCTGTACATCAATTGTGGGAACTTGATGCCATAGGAATATTTCCTGAACAACCAAGTTCTGATGATGTCTGTGCATACAATCAGTACTTAGAAACTGTACAGTACCTGATGGACAGTACTGGGTAAGGCTACCATGGAAAATCAACCATAAAACCTTACCTACCAATTATCACATGGCTTACAGTCAATTTAAATCTCAATTAGCAAAGCTAAGAAAAAGGCCTGAGCATTTAAAACTCTATCATGAGATTATTGCTCAACAATTAAAGAATAAATTCATGGAAGTCGTGAAACACGACAATAAGCAAGCAGGCCATTTTTTACCACACATGGCTGTAATGAGAGAATCCAGAACGACTCCTTTACGGATAGTTTTTAATTGTAGCTCTAAATCTGGACCCCAAGGAACCAGTCTAAATGATTGTTTGCAAACAGGTCCAAGTCTAACTCAGAAATTGTATGACATACTGTTGAAGTTTAGACTTAACAAATATGCGTATTCAGCAGATATAAGTAAGGCCTTTCTAAGAGTCGGCTTGCAAGAAGAAGATAGAGACTTCACTAAGTTTCTATGGGTAGAGAACCCAGAAGATATCAATAGTCCTATAGTGACTTTCAGATTCTCATCAGTTCTTTTTGGCACGACAAGTAGTCCATTTCTATTGCAAGCCACTCTAGATACTCATCTGAAGAAATCATCAAGTCCCTATAAGGCTGAAATCAGTCAGAATCTATATGTAGATAATTTTCAAGGGACAGTTAACAGTACTACTGAACTGTTACAATTATATCAAGAGGCCAACAAGGAACTACAAGGTGCCAACATGCCACTACAATCTTGGGCCTCTAATAATGCAACATTGAATAATCAAATAGCAAGAGATTACCCTGAATATCACGTACCAGAATCACAAAAGGTGTTAGGTATGGAGTGGGATTTAATCTCGGACACGATCTCGATCAGAGCTGTACCAGTAAATTATTGCGTTGCTACTAAAAGGGATTTGCTTTCACAAGTTAGCAAAGTATTCGACCCACTTGGTCTACTAAATCCTTTGACTATCAAGTGGCATTTATTGGTGCAAAAAGCTTGGATGGAAGTGGCTCAAGAACAAACTTTAGTCGAAAAGATAATCTTTCCGAGACACATAGTCGAGGAAAATGATGAAGTATCACTACATGTATTTGCAGACTCGTCAGCCAAAGCTTTTGGAGCTTGTGCTTATTTAGTGACTTCTAATCAATCATATCTTATCACCTCTAAGGCCAGAGTTGCTCCATTAAAAAAGAGGACTTTGCCTCAGATGGAATTAACAGCACTGCTAACTGGCACTCGCTTAGCAGTGCATATCAAACAAGTCTTGTCTACCATGAACATCAAAGATGTCATTATATGGTCTGACAATGAAGCTGTCTTACAATGGGTACGAAACGACAACTGTCCAACTCCATATGTAAAAAATCGCGTCTCGGAAATTAAAGAAATTTATGCAGGCTTTCAATTGTTGCATGTACCAACAAAAGATAATCCAGCTGATCTCTTATCAAGAGGTATGACATTTAAACAGTTTGCAAAGGCAGATATTTGGTTTCATGGGCCTCGATGGTTAGTGAACTGTTACAATTATATCAAGAGGCCAACAAGGAACTGGACGGTAGTTGACTTCATAGCGATCCTGTGGGCGGTAGTGGACCCCAAACCGACCCTGTGGGTGGCGGTGGACCCCATACCGACCCTGTGGGCGGCAGTGAACCCTATATACTAATCCTGTGGGCGATACTGGACCCTATAGTCATCCTGTGGGGGCAATGGACGCCATACACATCCAGTGGGTGTTATTGGACCCCATACTTATTCTGTGGGTGGTTGGAGCCCCATACCCATCCTGTGGGTTATAGTGGACCCCATACTCATCCTGTGGGTGGTATTGGACCCCATACCCATCCTGTGGGTGGTTGTGAGCCCATACCCATCCTGTCGGTGGTAGTGGACGCCATACACATCCAGTGGATGGTATTGGACCCCATACCCTTCCTGTGGGTGGATGTTGTTACCTATCGTACGTTACGGCTCGTGATCCTACAGCAGCCAAACTTTAATAAGTCTAGGGATACGACACAACTGCTGTTCTCAATAGCGAATCACCAGTATAACCCCTTAATGGGTAATGAGCATAAAATAGAATCTTCATAGGACTGAAGAATAAAGACTAAGCATATATATATCATTTATATTAAATAAATCTCAAAGGCAAACAGATGATTATATGGTCACAATATATCACATTAAAAATATCACTGTAACTTCCAGACATTAAATCAATACTAAGAATAATTATATGGCTAGAACAAAAGAATGACTTAACTCCAAGAAGTTGTTATCTCCCCGGCTCCCGTCCAGCTACTGAACTACAATATGCGAGTCAAAAAACACATTGCCTTGCCCCGCGAATAAATTGCCAAAGTTACAATATTTATTATTTCAACAATGGAGCACTACATTGTGACAAGAGTAATCTTAAACTAACTTAATGAATAATTAGTACATATTGATATAGACAACAAAAGTACGTGTTTCTTTACATAGTAATTAAAATATGCATACAGAATAGCATAATGGCATGCACACCCAGCAACGGACGATCCCACGACAATTTGCCAGATACAGTTCACTCAATTATTATTTCACTCTGTTACCCACTTATGATCACATATAAATCATTAGTTCCCGTGGGAAAACTGATCACACAAAGAAATAAACAATCATTCCCACGATACGCTGGGCCTAACGCCAACACTGTAACATGAATGTGCATTTGCATAGAACATATAAGTATAACAATATACATGCTTGTAATTTACATACAATTATAAATGTACATATTAATATATTCACTTACGTATCTTATAAGGGTACGTAACAGATGTGACCCCCATACTCATCCTGCGGGTGTTATTGGACCCCTTACCCACCTAACAGGTGGTATTGGACCCCTTACCGACCTAACAGGTGGTAGTGGACCCTATACTAATCCTATAGTTGGGATAGTACACACCATACCATCCTGTTTGCAGTAGTTTACCCTATAGACATTCCAACATAACATCGTTTTCTGTTAGCGTTCCTACAAAACATTCTATAAAAAATTTTAAAGCACAAACTATGGTATATAATATTGATTGGTGAAGCACTGTTATTCTATGTAATAATTTATTGTGCTTATTATAATTTACTAAGAACAACTAATATTTCTCAAAACAAAATTACGAGCCTTCAATAGGATGTAGCTGATCTGTAATATTCTAAGAGTATGGACAATAGTAGGTAAATTTCACAACCCATGTGGGACCTGAAAACTACAATTTTCGTTATAATTGAACCAATCACGAGTATTCAGCTATCTACGTTGATGGACGGGTACTGTGAGACGTAAATTGGTACGTGAGGAAGAGTTTGAGCCTTGGTAAAAAAGGTAACTGGGAATATATCACATATGTACTAAATCACATTCAACATATTGACTTTAAGCATTAAGTCATATATGTGCTGTCTTGTGTGAGAACGGGTTGATAGATCTGCTATTGGACTGTCGGCCCAGGGTACTCTCTCAGGAAGGTCTGTGTATCTCTCTAGCCACTACGTTACTAGTTGCCACCATTTAGGCACTGATACTGATCGGATGGCTAAGGGTACACTTTTATATAAGTCTGAGCTGTTTTTACCACTCTCCAGGCAATAAGAACTTCTATACAGAACGTAGTGTTCCCTAGGTGGTACTATAATAACCTTCGTGTATGCTCATAGAGAAATATTATAATGGAGGCACACTTAAACACAGTGATAAAATGTGTGAATTTACTGACGCAAATTACATGAACACACATACAATCACAAGTAATACATGAATATGAAAATAAGGATAATAAGTCTGGAAATCGTCAGCCTCTTCTTCCACGACCTCCAACACTCTTTCAACTGGGCAGAAAGACAGGAGTCCCACACTCTCTCACAGGAGGGCCTCTTCACCACGTCGGCGCCTCTTCTTCACTGTCCTGCCATCCATACACACTGTCCCCTCTGACAGTCCTGGACACAAGCTGCCTTGCAGCCTATTCTACTACTAAAGTATTAATGTCCTATTGCCACGTACATAAGTAAATATTGTGGCCTAACTAGCCTACTCACACAAGGGGTAATGGGAGGGAAAAATGATCTACCTTACATTCCTGGCTCACGACGCCTGTCCCTCGATGGTGTGAGGTTCCCACGCTTCCTGAGTCGATCCTTGACGATCCAGGAACGTTCCACAGGTCCTCAGGTATCGTGGAGCCTTCGCGTCGTCGCCGTTCCAATCCCTGAGATTCAGCTACCCCAATCCTGGTTCATCGATGGGCGCTGAGCTAATCACTATTTTCCCACACTAGCCCCTTCCACAAGGCATTGATCCTTGTCCTAGGAACGGTGTCGTCCTTCCAAAACCCTCAGTGGATGTGACCCGGTCACAGCTAGGCCTGCTCGCCACACCTTTCCAGGCCCTCAACGTCCAGCGTCGCCGCCCAGCGTCGTCGCCGAATATTTTCCAAGTTTGGCACTCTTTTGCTCAATAAACTTGGTTCCTTTTTGCTTCCCAGAAGCGCGGGGTCTCCAATACATAAGATGGGCTGCGATAGCCAGCTCTAATCCACTAAGAAAGGCTTGTAGAGCCTCAAATCCTTGAGAGCTGACTGAGGTGCGTCCTCTCGCCTTCAAGGTCAGGTCAACTCTGACGTTGGCGCCGCCCGGGGCACTCGGTGACGTCAGGGCGGGCCCTGATTGGTCACCCGCGACCTAAGTCGGCCAATCCGCGATCGGCTAGTGTCCCTTCCAAAACGTCATATCTGCAGTAGGGGATAGTCTTTCATTTTTTGCCTTAAAATTTTTGCCTTATTTAAAAGCAAAACCAAAAAGTACCTAACTTCATCTATTTAGTTTCCTACACTGAGCTTTAAATTTGCTCTGTACCTAGTGGTACCCAATCTCCTAATTTTTATGTAATATCAAACAACCTTATCATTGTGTTCATTGCTGTCTTCTTTTATGTGCTAGCCATATGCTGTATTGTGACTACCAATTTTTGTCAACTACCATTCTAGCTGTCATTGCAATCAATCTTATATTGTTTCTGCTGTATTGTGCCTACCAATTTGTTGTCAACTACCATTTTAAGCTGTCATTGCAATCAATCATAGCTACCTATGTGCTTTAATATACTGTACCTATAATTTTCTCTCATCTTTTTTTTTTTTTTTTTTCATTCCATGTAATCTGTTATCATTTTTTTGTCTATAAATTTTGCAAGTATTTACCTCCTTAAAATTTTCTTAGATTAAGGACCTGCCCGAAACGCTGCGCGTGCTAGTGGCTTTACAAGACTGTAATTACCATAATTGTATCCTCACATTCCTTATGTACATTCTTGTATATGCATAAATAAATAAATAATAAATAAATAAATTTTATATCAGGGCGCCAATTTCCCCTTACTTACAACTTATAATGTAACTTTCTCCCTTAACTGGCAGCCGGTCTGGTCGCCACATATATCAATAGACTCCCTGAACCTCAGAGAATCAGTAGGGAGAGCTGATATGACTCTTAAAGCAGGCAAACGAAAGAAATAGGAGAGGGCACCATAGCAATAAGCTGTTCGGCTATTAGAGAAAACGTAATTTTCATGGCAAACATTTGTAAACTATCCCCAAGTTGATCGGATAATAAATGGATTTTATACAAATATTTTTTCTGGTGACTCGCGAGCGCGGCACGCCAGCGTAGTCAGTAGGAAAATTGGTGACGATTATGTTGTCACCAAAGCGCGAAAGTGTATCATATATATTATATAATTATATAATATTATATTATATTTATAATTATTAATTAAGCGTAATAATGCTGAGGCGTATATACTTGTAGGGGTTACGTATGAGAAAGAGTGGTGTGGAGAGATATTTGTTTTAAAGTATTTATTATCATCTGATGTTTTAGCTGGAACTATAAAATAAATTAATACCACGATTAATACAAAAATAGCCGCCATATTTTCAAATAATGCAAAACTGAGTTTTTTTTAGGAAAGGCATATAAACAATTTTCACCTAAATACGGAACACATTTTATTAAGTATGATTCTTCCTCCAATCGAAACAAGTTCAATACTGTGATTAATGAGGAGAATATTACCTCAGCAACGGGGCATTGAAACGTCAGTAGAGTTATATTATCATTTGGGACAGCTCTTATGAAAGTGCTATGTGTAGTTCCAGAGAGCGAATATGACATATTCACAATTGGCAGTAAGCCTCGAGTGTAACTGACACATGTCTATTCCCGCCAATGCCTAGAGGAGGAGTTGATATTCTATGTGTTTAGTGCGATAAAATCTATTCTACTAGATATGGAAACCAGTCTGTGAATATTTTGGATGTTATCTCACTAAATGGAAGTGATAACAGCAACAATAAAAAACTATATGTGCAACCTAACATCAGTATGATAGACAGCGTCAGCATCACTATTAGGGATCAAGATGGTAACCCATTATATTTTGATGAACGTGGGTGCACCATAGCAGTCTTGCATGTACGTCCTGTAGCAAGAGGTATATAACACCAACGCATTTCCCCCACTCCTCATTCGTCTGAAACAAGTGGAGAATGCGTGTCAACTTTATTCCCCCTCTCTGTTGAGGAATTATACATTCTGACAAATGATATATGGATTTTCAACAGCAGTAGGAGTTATACGCGTGGAGGGGAAATACTATCCTTTTTAAGCGGGATAGCATGACGAGCGGCCCCCTTTATCATGAGGACGCTGGGTTCAGCAGCGCTTAGCTTGGGGCAGAACGCACTAGACGACATTAATAATGACAAACTTTCAAACAATCTCTTATGAAATGCGGAGTTGAAACATTGAAAGGAGTGGGGAAGCAAATGATTGAGGGAAGAGTGCAGACGAAGAAGAGAACAATAAAACCAAAAAATTAGTAACATCAAATGTTTTACTAAAGCGAAATATAATGATGTGCTGTCATAAATTCTTCTCACTCAGCCGGAGTTGTCTATAGCGTGAACACGGCTAGATATAATGCTCTAGGCCTCTAGGTCCCATTAGAACACTATACTGCTGCTGTTAGTGAAGCCTTTCCTAAAGTATTTTCCCCTCGATTGGTAGAATCAACAGTTGCAAGCAGGCAAACAGTGGATGAACAATAAAAAATATTACCTTTGAATTCTGGAGTCAATAATAAGTTTACAGACACCTATCTGGAATTCATCATAAATGAGGTGAATGGTCAGCTGGTGGATTTATCATTGATAGCTTTGGAGTTGTCTATTAATCTAACCGAATGAGACGGAACAACACCTTTAAGAGATGCTAAAAACATCTCATTAGTGAATGGATTGTCCCAAACTCTATTCAAATCCGCTATTGTGTATTTATTTTTTTTTTTATTTTTTTTTTTGAGATATATACAAGTGTTGTTACATTCTTGTACAGCCACTAGTACGCGTAGCGTTTCGGGCAAGTCCTTAATCCTATGGTCCCTGGAATACGATCCCCTGCCGCGAAGAATAGTTGACATTTAAACAAAACACTAGTTGAAAGGGGAAATAGTTGACATTTAAACAAAACACTAGTTGAAACCAGGTCTTTATTCTCATTCTGGACTACATAAAGCTATTTTCTACGATTTTAGGGTCTAAGGCTACGTGCTACAATAAACTGTCTCAGTTTTTTAATCGTATCGATCCTGGCAAAACTGAAGCTGGCTATTTCACTAATGCATCAGCTGGAGAGAAGCTTCGGATGGCTGATATGAAAACGAGTAGTGTAAATACCTGCTTCAAACTAATGTTGGATGTTACATCAGTTAGTGAATACGTTTTGGATAATGTGGACATTACGGTACGCCTCGAACTTCAACCCGATAAATGGCTTATACTCAGCGATAATGAACAAGCTAATTTTAAATATAATATCAAGTGTACACGTCTATGGGTTGATAGGGTATAACCTTATCCTGAAGGATTAATAGCCATATATAAGGCTATGTTGCAGAAAACTCTCCTATTATGTATGCATTTAATCACACTTTATGCAAAACATATATATTTTGGGTACAGGTCAGCGCTCGATAACATTGGACCAGCCATGGGGAACTGTTATACCAGAACATTTATATATGGTAATTCTTGATATGGAGGCTGTGTCAGGAGTGAATAATTGCAACCAGCTGTATTTGGAAAACTCTGAGCTTAGTAAAGTAATAATATCACAGAATAGCACTAATATTGTCAATATTGGGAGTGACTTCCCTCATAACTGTGCCAAGTTGTATTACACAGCATTACAAGCCTTAGGCTTCGATAAAGTCAATATATTGTCTAATAATAAATATGAAATTCAGGTTGAAATTGAAATAAGTTTATTGATGTAAAATACACACAAAGGGATGAGGTAGCTCAAGCTATTCTCATCCCGTTCAGTACATCGTGTTAATACATACATATACACACATTACAAACAATAAACATGTTGCCAAACATTCTGAGAGATAAACATCTACATTTCCTCCTTTAAACAAGTAGTATGGTATCAGACGTACACACAAATACTTTTATGACCTAGAATTATGGAACCATACTAGCCTTTAATTTACAACCTGAGGATATATATGACACCATCCCGATTGAAAAGAGGGGTAATCTACGGATTACTTTGGAATTTATACATGGTGTAGACCGAAATAAAGTCATTCTAGTTTACAGGTCTACAACAGGGGTGATCAGCATTAACGCTAAACGTTGCGTTATTTGCAATACACGAGGATAAATAATAATATGAATTGTTTGGAAATAAATGAGGCTAAGAAGTAATTTAGGTTCTAAGGTGGACTATCTAGGATGTTTCCTAGCTGATGACGTAAGGAAAATAGTGAAAAAAATACATAAAAAAGACTTGTGTTCATAATCAACACTCTGGAGTCTGATTCTCGTAATAAAAGGGGAGATTGGATAACATTCTATGTAAATAAGGATGAAGGTAGAAGCAAGATAGTTATACTAGAGAGCTACGCCAATCCCGTAATAGGAACATATTCAAGATATTTCGAAGAGTTCATGTCATACTTTCAAGATTATGACATATATTATGAAGAAAAGGATTCAATCCCTGAATATTTACTTTTGTGGGAGTTACGACGTTTATTTTACCTACCATTTTTTAAGACTAACCATAGAGGCCGCCTTGCTTCACTTTGATTAAGCATTTAAATATGGTAAATTTCAAAAGAATGATGAAAAAGTTTTTAAATTAACTAATGCTCGGATGAAAATGCCGGTGTGTAAGTGAACATTCTGCTTAAACAGTACTGATAAGTGTGAAACGTTGCTTAACTAAGATGGATAGGATATTAGTATGGTGAGTAATACTTTGTTAGGATTGAATGATGAACATAATAATAAAAATGACTATATATTTTGCAACATTAACAACAAAAACTCATAACCTTTTTTTTTACATTATACAGATTGGTTGACTAGGATGGCAAGAAGGTTCAATGAGAGGCTGACGAAGCTATGTTGGTCGAGATAACAGCCTCTCTACCTACTCGTAAAGCTGAACAATGAACTGGTCTTATTATTATTATTATTATGATTATTATTATTGTAGCTGTAAATGTCCTAAGTATTCAATAATAATAAATAAATAAAAATTATATATAAACGGGTTTACTTCTAACTATTTATTTATTTATCATTATCCTGAATATCGAGAAATGCATGTAATCTGTTAACTTGTGGGTGTCAAGTGTCTGCTAAGTGACAGGGAGAGGGGAGGGAGCGGTCGGGGGCGGGTATGGTGTGAGGTATCGCCTCATTTAGCTCAGTTATGCGACAAACTTCACAGAGGTGACCCGCCCCCGAAAGCTCGTTCCGCACCCAGGGCTATGTAGTCGACCAACTGGCGCACAACACGGAGGAGGACACCATACTTATGTAGTGGTATGTGGTCCACTATTCACTCCTCCTTAGAGGCGAGGCTGGAGGCTGGAGGGGGGAGGGGGAGGTACACCCTCGTGCGCTCACCTCATATGAATCACTCAATCACAGCTCACCGATCAAAAGAATAGCCACCCAGAAGCACACCCCACACACTCATGCTCGCTGTACAAATGAGCTAAGCAGGAAACAAGAGTTGAAAACTCGGTAACTGAACCGGCTTTTATTTACTACGTCTGAAACAACTATGTTTAAAATTTCAGGAAAATTTTTTGGTTATTTACAAAGATACGAGAGAGAACTAAGGTGGGGGACGAGAGCTGGAGCTTGTTAACTGTTTTGATTTGATTTACTAACTTTGAAGTATATATGCTTTAAATTTGGGGAAAATTGGTCTGTTACTAAAGAACTTGTACAAATGAACTATGGTGGGGGACAAGAGCTGGAGCTCGGTAACTGACTTGATCTTATTTACTGTGTCTGAAATACAGGGGTTAAAATTTCAAGGAATTTAATTAGGTATTAACGAAGATACGAGAGAGAGCTAAGGCGGAGGACAAAAGCTAGAGTTTGGTAAATGTGTTATCTTTACTTACTCAGTTAGAAGTATGGCGGGTTTAAATTTTATGAAAATTAATGGGTTAATAACGAGGATGTGCGAGGAAACTAAGGTGGAGGACAAAAGCTGGAACTCAGTAACTAAATTACTGTATTGAACTACGTTTGAAATATGGATATTTAAAATTTTGGGGGGATTGGACTGTTAGTAAAGAAGTTACGGGGATAAACTAAGGCGGGGACAGGAGCTAGAACTTGCTTACTAACATGATTTATTTTACTACATACGAAATATAGCTGTTTTAAAATTTTATGGGGATTGGTTAGGTATTAATGAGGATATGAGAGGGAACTAAGGTGGGGGACAGGAGCTGGAGCTCGTTAACTAAATTATTGTTTTTTAATACGTTTGAAATAGCTATGTTTTAAATCTCGAAGAAAATGATTGGATACTAAAGAAGATGTATTAGTAAAACTAAGGCGGGGAACGTGAGCTAGACCCTGCTTACTGACTTTGTCTATTTGTGTAAAACTGACTAGTTTAATGTAAAGGAACAAACATTACGATGTCTAAAATAGCTGTACGGAATTATGAATGAACAATATGAAGAAGGAAAGGGGGGTAAGGTATTAGGTAGAGGTCCAGATATTAGAGCGACACAATGATAAGATAAGATTACGGAGGTGATTTGCCTGGGGCGTCTGGCTGGCGGTGTAAGGTAAACACAGGTGACGCGGGAGGTAAGGAGGAGGGAGGGTGTGTGAGGTAGGAGCAGGAGATGCAGGGGGTTGGGAGGGAAGGGGGATAGGGATGGCCGGGTAATGATTCAGTTTAGTTATATAGACGTATACTAGTTTCTAAGTAAGAATCCTACTTAAACATATACAGCCTAAATATCTGTTTATTCTCGGTATGAACTCTGAAATTTCTCTCATAAGAACTGTTACGGACCCGAGTCCAGCGTCCGAGCCCTGGAGCAGTGACGACCACGCCATCTGTGGGTCAGCTCCCGAAACTCCCTCCAAATGGACGACGCCATCTAGTGAGGACAGGAAATACCGGCCACAAGGGCTAGTTTCCCGTCCTAATCAGCTCGTGATGTAGCCGCTGCTGACCTCTGAGGTGACGCTTGGACAGCAACGCCATCTATGGAGTGGATAGGTGGACGTTTGTGTCTAAGCCTGTGAGTGAGGTGCCCTAGAGTGTCATTAGTACTGATGACTGTGGTGTTTGTGTGTTACTGAGGAAGTCTTGGTTGTAGGGTTGATGTAAAGTCATGACTTGGTTACTGACTTTAATACTTAATATGATTACATGACTAGTAGCTACCAAGCTTGGCGGGCGTCCTGTACGCTCTTTTTTACCTTCTGTCTCTCTCTGGCGTCCCAGCCGCCGCACATAGAAAACGGATGGTACCATTTTCTGTGAACATGACATCCCTCCTTTTCTTTAAAAAGAATGAATACAGGATGTCTACCATGCTTGTAGCACAAAGCAAAGTTATTGACACAAAGTAAGTTATTACCATATCAAGAGATACTGCATACATTTAACATTAATTAAGCACACAAAGAATTTAAACAACTTAATCTTTTCCACAAAGGATTTCAATGTTAAAAATACATATGCAATGTTAAACATGAAAGAAACTGTAATACAAAGTTACAAAATATTGAATGAGATATCTGCATTATTCAAACAATATTAAATTTAGTTTAGCACAATAAGTAAATACTTTTCATTACATAGGAACACAATTAATCATCAAATCGTGTAGGGCGTTTAACATGACGTTTAGGACGAGAGTCCTTAAATGTAATAACATCCCTTGATGAATTGTTTGTCGGGTTATAACTATTTTTTCTTTTTCTTTTGCACGACTTTGTACTTCATCATTTTCTACACTAGTTGGAATCACTTTGAAATAAGCCATATTACGTGTTATACTATGATCTCTATTACTAGCTGTTACCATAGTTCCTTTTACACTAATCACTTTATATGGTTTTGTATCATACGGCATATCTAACTTTCCCTCTTTTTTCTTTTTAACGAGAACAGTGTCTACCAACCTTTATGAACTGTTCCTTTGCACGTTGATCATGAGCAATTTTCATTTTGCCCTTGGCTAGTGCATCCTTCTGAGCGAGACGTTTATCCGTTACCTTGGCTGGCATGACGGGTAGTGCGATTCTCATAGGACGTCCAAATAAAAGTTCACCAGGTGACTTGCCCAGTGTTCCATGCGGTGTTGCACGGTAGTTCCTGAGAAAAGCATACATAGCTTGTTTCCAGGATCGTCCTTCGGCATGAGCACAGCGTACCGCTTTCATGAGAGGTTGCATGAATCTCTCAACTTCTCCATTTGCTTGAGGATGTAGTGGCATCACACGGCGGTGTTTGAATCCAATATGCTCAGCAAAGTTGACAAAGTCTTGTCCATTGAATGGCGGTCCATTGTCCGTCTTGACAACTTCAGGAATGCCAAAGTTTGAAAAGATCTTGTCAAGTTTCGGGATGACGGCCTTTGCAGATGTGGAATTGATGATTTCTACTTCTGGATAACGTGAGTGATCATCAATGACTACCATCAAGTACTCTCCAGTTGGTAGTGGTCCGCAGAAGTCCATTGATACTTCCGTCCATGGTGCAGCAGGTAGTGGTGAAGGTTGTAGAGGTGTTGGTCTTGAAGTATCCACTGCAGCTTGGCAAGGGACACAGGCATCATGCATATCCTTTGCTTGACGATCAATGCCAGGAAACCACACCTTTTTTCGTAGCAGCTGTTTCGTCCTAACAAGACCTTGGTGTCCTTGATGTGCAAGCTTCAGAGCACGTTGCTGGAGAACAGCTGGAATCACGATACGAGTACCTCGCAGCACAGTGTCGCGTTGTTGCGTAACACTTAATTCTGTCTGGATGCGTTCAAGTGCTTTGAATGCATCTTGGTCAACTCCTGAGGGTGGGATGCGTGGAAACTTTTTCTTAGTCAATGCATCCACTGTTGCTTGCAGAGTTGGGTCCTCTAGGGTTGCAGTACGGATTTCATCAAGAGTAAGAGCCTTAGGGACTGCATCACAGGTTACAGAGTGTACATATTCCTCGGCAACTTGCTGATGCTTGGTGATGGTGAAACTGTTGGCAGGATGTCGACTGATGTAATCAGCGGGATTGCAGGCGATGAGTCACAATAACGTGGCTGAAGTATGTTGACCAGACCACACACTAGAAATTGAAGAGACGACGACGTTTCGGTCCGTCCTGGACCATTCTCAAGTCGATTGTCGACTTGAGAATGGTCCAGGACGGACCGAAACGTCGTCGTCTCTTCAATTTCTAGTGTGTGGTCTGGTCAACAGCGGGATTGCCTGCACCCGGCTTGTATTTCACCGTAAAGTTGTATGGTTGCAGACGAAGAGCCCATCTCTCAATGCGAGCTGGTGGTTTGGACTTTGGATTATTGAAGATGGTCTCCAACGGTTTGTGGTCAGTGACTATCGTGGTGAAGGGTGCACCAAGCAGATACACATTGAAGTGTTCACAGCCCCATACAAGAGCAAGAGCTTCCTTCTCTGTCTGACTGTATCGTTGCTCAACATCTGTGAGAGAACGGCTGGCGTAGGCAATTACTACTCTGGAATCTAGTTGACCAGGTTTGTGTTGGGCTAAAACAGCACCTAATCCAACAGGACTAGCATCCACCGTTAATTCAGTGTCCATTGATGGATCAAAGTATGCAGCAGTCGCATTCTCTACTAGTGCATCTTTCACAGCATCAAATGCATTTTGCTCGATATCGCTCCAGTACCATGATGCATTTTTCTTCAGGAGCTCACGTAGAGGCTTTGTAATGGTAGCAAAATCTGGAATGAAGCGAGAACAGTAGTTTGCCATTCCCAGAAAACTATGTACTTCAGTGGACGTTGAAGGAGGTGCAGCATTCTTGATATCTGCAACTTTCTTAGGATCTGGAGACAGACCTTTGTCACTAAGTACATGTCCAAAGAATTCAATTTTATGTTGATTGAACTCACACTTTGCTCGGCTTAGCGTCAAATTCTTTTCTCGTAAGCGTTGCAATGTTGCACGAAGAGCTTTGTCGTGTTCAGCTTGGGTACGGCCATAAACAATGATGTCATCAGACATGTTGTCAGCATTAGGTATATCTTGCAATACCTGGCTGATGATGTGCTGGAATGCCTCGGCAGCACTGTTGATACCAAAACTCAGGCGCTTGTACCTATACAGACCTCGATGTGTCGTAAACGTTGTGATGAAGCGACTCTCATCATCAAGTTCAAGCCCTTGTTTAAATCTAACTTGCTGAATACAGTTGCACCATTCAAGCGGTAGATCATATCATCTACAGTGGGTGTAGGATGGCGTTCACGCATTATTGCCTTGTTGGGAACACGCATGTCCACACAAATGCGTATCTCATCTGGATTCTTCGGCTTTGGTGGAGTGACAATTGGGCTTACCCATGGTGTTGGGCCTGTTACTGGTTCAATGATATCTAGTTCTATCAGCCTATCCAGTTCAGCATCGACTTTCTTGCGAGTATGGAATGGTTGTCGGCGATGTGGTTGGGCAACTGGAATTACATCTGGGTTGATATGCAGATGTACTTTGCTATCAGTATAACAACCTATGGATTTAAATCGATCAGAAAATTCAGCAACAATACCATCAACATTGTTTGCAGATTCCACTGCTACAGCATTAGAAAGCTGAAGTAGCCCCAATTTGGTTGAAGTCTTGTAACTGAGTAAAGACTCCTTTGCATTCCTAACAACATGGAATGTAGTAATGAGCATTGCATTCTTTGACCTAATCTCTGCAGTGAAAGTTCCAATCACTGGCAAGGCTAACTTCGAAGCATAGGCAGTGGCTTTACCATTGTATTTTTCTAGCTTTGGGAACTGTTTTCTAAATTTTTCATAGTGGCACTCAGCCATGGTGTCAATGTTTGATCCAGTGTCAATGAGAACTTTGAGACAAATACCAGCAATGTATACACATGTCTCTGGGTTGTTTGGAAGATCATTCCATTCTGTGATTGCTTGTACTCCATAAGTATAATCACATTCACTGTCATCTGAGACTGGTTGTAATGAAATGTTGTCTTGTATATTATTAACATTCTGGATATGAGGTGCAATATTGTGTTTACCACCTCGACCCCTATGACCTGATCCTCGTACAGTGCTTTTATTCATTGACTGTGGTTTCTTAAGTGCAGAACGACACCTAGCACCAAAATGACCTAGTTTTCCACACTCATAGCACTTCTTACCTTGAGCAGGACAAACATTATCTTGGTGTGGGTAGTCTCCTCCACAATTGTAACATTTATTGTTGACACCCTCTGATGTGGGTCATTGTGACTGCTTGAGCCTTGTTCCTTGACCCCAGTTGTGACGTGGTTCTCGGCTCAAATTACTGTTAGGTTTGGCATGATATCTTCTTTGATTACGATGTCTTCCCTGAACCTTACGTACCTCATCACTGTTAGTAACAGTGGCAGAACCGTTATTGGCACTGCACTCCATGACACGAGCATCACGTGCAGCATCTTCCATTCGACGAGCCATATCCAGTATCTTGGTAAGAGAACTGTCATCATCAACAAGTTCTAGAGCTCTTCGACGAAGACGTGTAGATGTGCATGATTCAATTATTTGCTGTTTGATTTCTTTGTCAACATCAGCAAACTCACAATGGGCTGCTAAACCCTGCAGACGTGTGTGGTATTGATCCACAGTTTCATTAGAGAGTTGTTTTGCTCTCCTGAAATGCATAATTTCCATAGCAGTATTTTGCCTTGGTTTGAAATGCTCTGTTAGTTTGGCTTTGGCAGTGTCATAATCTTTGGCACCACCAGTGTCTTTCAGTGTGTCCAAGATGTCACAAACTCTATCACCTGCATAATGAAGTAGAAAGGCACGCTTTCTTTCAGCACTTTTGATGTCAGAAACTATCAACAAATTTTCAAACTTTTTAAGCCATTTGACCCACCTCTGTGACAGGTTTGTCTGGTCACAGTCAGGATCAAATGCAGGAAACTGAGGTATATTTGCCATTTTTACTGAATAAATGTAACTTATCACTTAAATGTTCCTCAGAATATTAAACACTTACTGCACTGTATATGTTAGTCAAGAATTCACTGTAATTACTTTAATTTTGCAAAGCACACAAGCATTTTAATGCAAAAGTTCACAACAGTGCACAATATAGCAGCAACTGACTTCTTACCTAGCCCTTGTGTACATGTGTTGTTCCTACTCACAGCAGCAGCACAGCAGTTGGCACAGCAGCAGTTGGTACAGCAGCAGTTGGTACAGCAGCAGTTGGTACAGCAGCAGTTGGTGCAGCAGTTGGTACAGCAGTCGGTACAGTGTGATGAATTTTGTAGCACGAAGCGTCGTTTCGTAACCAAAACATCAGGTTTTGTACACATCAAAGCGTCGTTTCGTACACAACGTCGGCAGATTCCTCAGTACAGTTTCTTCAGCACAGCTTGGGTAGCACACAGCTTGGGTAGCACACAGCATTGGTTAGCACACAGCATCGTTTAGCACACAGCATTGGTTAGCACACAGCATCGGTTAGCATACAGCATCGGGTATGGCGCTCACAGCTTCTCTTCCTCCTCCAGGCAGCATGCTTCTCCCTTGTGTTTGAAACTGAACAAATACCTGCGTTCACAGTTCATCCTCGTCGCCAATGTGGTGTTTGTGTGTTACTGAGGAAGTCTTGGTTGTAGGGTTGATGTAAAGTCATGACTTGGTTACTGACTTTAATACTTAATATGATTACATGACTAGTAGCTACCAAGCTTGGCGGGCGTCCTGTACGCTCTTTTTTACCTTCTGTCTCTCTCTGGCGTCCCAGCCGCCGCACATAGAAAACGGATGGTACCATTTTCTGTGAACATGACAATGACGTGTCTGATTACAGAGTCGACCTGGGACTGCTGAATCGGACGTTGGATCAGTCTACCCAAGGCAGCCGTAGAATCTCCAAGTGTTAGCTGCAGAAGTTGTGAGTCACCCCCCGGATGAACACTGTTGTGTTAGCCTGCCTGTGACGTGGCAGTTGAGAATTTGTCGTACCCGGGGCTGACTCGTGGAGAAGAATAGCCACTGGGGTGTTATGGTGAGGAGAGTGATCTGTGGAATCACACGAGGCTCCTGCCTAGGGCTCGCAACCCTAGTATCGGTCGTGGAGTGGCATAACCTGCGGAACTGATTGGAACCTGCCAGCTACAGGCTGGATTTGTGGTTGAAGGCCTCCACGACGGTGGTCTAACCTGCGGAACTGATTGGAACCTGCCAGCTACAGGCTGGATTTGTGGTTGAGGGCCTCCACGACTGCGCACCCAGTGGGACTGTGATTTGGCTGGCCTGTGGCCGGGGTAGACTCGCCGAGGGAATCAAAGGATTCATCGTGAGGCCACAATAGAACCAGGGCCACTCGTCTTGAGCACCGTGAACGTCTTGAGTCTTCGGAGGAAGACAAGTGCTTGTAAATAAGTGTAGTAATAATAAGTGTGAGACTTTATATATTTATTTATGGTGGTGGTGCTAATATATACTTAATAGAGAGCAGTTTTATCCCTTCCCCTTTAATTTACTTGCGTTACGGAGCACACCCCTTGAAAGCCACTACTAGCTTGGGGCCGGATACCCAATCTCTAATAACATCAGAGAAAGAACCCAGTTGCGACCCAAGAGGGCCGTAACAAGAACTCTTAACAAACTTCTATGAAATTAATTTCCTCATAAGAACTCTTAATAAACTTCTAAAATCTCAGAAATTATTTTCCTCATAAGAACTCTTTAATTCCAAATTGGCCCCTTTCTTAAAAAGTTCGGCAAATACGGTGTGCCATATCATCCTCTTTCCAAAGTTCGGTGAAAACGGTGAGGCATATCGGCCCTTCTTCCCAGAAAAAGTTCGGTGAAAACGGTGAGGCATATCGGCCCTTTTTTCCCAGAAAAAGTTCGGTGAAAACGGTGAGGCATATCGTCCTCTTCCAAAGTTCGGTGAAAACGGTGAGGCATATTGTCTTCTTTCCAAAGTTCGGTGAAAACGGTGAGGCATATCGTCCTCTTTCCAAAGTTCGGTGAAAACGGTGAGGCATATCGTCCTCTTTCCAAAGTTCGGTGAAAACGGTGAGGTATATCATCCTCTTTTTCCCAAAATCCAATGAGGCGCATATGCCATCATCCCTACTACTCTCACTTACATATGTTCACCTAGATGTGCTCACCTACTTGTGCTCACCTACATGTGCTCACCTACATGTGTTCACCTAGGTGTGCTCACCAAGATGTGCTGACCTCCTTATGCTCACCTAGAAGTCCTCACCTAGATGTGCTCACCTACATGTGCTCACCTACATGTGTTCACCTATAAGTGCTCACCTAGATGTGCTCTCCTTGATGAGCTCACCTGCATGTGCTCACCTAGATGTGTTCACCTAAATGTGCTCACCTACATGTGTTTGCCTACATGTGTTCACCTACATGTGTTCACCTAAAAGTGCTCGCCTACATGTGTTCACCTAGATATGCTCACCTTCATGTGCTCACCTACATGTGCTCACCTAGATGTGCTCACCTACAAGTGCTCACCTAGATGTGTTCCCCTAGAAGTGCTCACCTACATGTGTTCACTTAGATGTGCTCACCTACATGTGTGCAACTAGAAGTGCTAACCTACATGTGTTCACCTAAATGTGCTCACCTAGATGTGGTCACCTACATGTGTTCACCTAGATGTGCTCACCTAGATCTGCTCACCTAGATGTGGTCACCTACATGTGTTCACCTAGATGTGTTCACTTAGATGTCCTCACCTACATATGTTCACCTAGATGTGCTCACCTAGATATCCTCACCTACATGTGTTCAACTAAATGTGTTCACCTAGAAGTGCTCACCTACATGTGTTCACCTATATGTACTTACCTGCATGTGCTCATCTACATGTGCTCACCTAGAGGTGCTCACCTACATGTGCTCACCTAGAGGTGCTCACCTACATGTGTTCACCTAGAAGTGCTCACCTACATGTGTTCACCTAGAAGTGCTCTCTTAGAAGTGCTCATCTACTGGTGCTCACCTACATGTGCTCACATAGAGGTGCTCACCTACATGTGCTCACATAGAGGTGCTCATCAGTAGTAAGGATGACGACTCAAACAATATTTTTTGGGGGGAAGGGGGGGGGGGGGAATTCACGTTTGAGTCATCAGGGTTCCAAGGTGAATTTGGCCAGTCACTGATTTGGAATTAAAGAGTTCTTATGAGAAAAATAATTTCCGAGATTTTAGAAGTTTGTTAAGAGATCTTATGATGAAAATAAGTAGGAAAATCTTATAGAAAAATTTAGGAAAAAATCCCCTTTAAGACACAACATTTCCAGGTAAACTCTAAGGACAACTTTTGTCTGTTTTCAAAATCACCTATTTTCTGAGAATATGTTTACAGAAGTTT
Source organism: Procambarus clarkii (assembly GCF_040958095.1). Classification (NCBI taxonomy): domain Eukaryota; kingdom Metazoa; phylum Arthropoda; class Malacostraca; order Decapoda; family Cambaridae; genus Procambarus; species Procambarus clarkii. The sequence continues at coordinate 25,384,919 of NC_091150.1, read as the reverse complement.
TGTTAAGGAAAACAAACATCTTAGCCATGACATTTTGTTTTATAAGCATTTAAGACCGAAAATTACTCAGAAATCAGTTTAAACTCAAAATTCATCAGAGTCCAGTCTATGCCTGAAAATAATCAGAGTCCAGTTTTAGCCTGAAAAATTAACAGAGTCCTGTTGTTAACCTAAATTATTCAGAGTCCACTTTGTGAGCAAAATTCCTCAGAGTCCAGTTTGTTCCTGAAAATATTCAGAGTCTGGTTCATACCCAAAAATAATCAGAGTCCAATTCATGATCGAAATTAATCAGAGTCCGATTGAAGACCAAAATTTGTTAAGAGACCACGTTTTCGCTACTAATAGCCCAATTTTAACCTAATTTTAAACAGTCATACTTCAGACGTAGTAAATCAACCCGAGTCAGTAAGCAAGCTCCAGCTCCTGTTCCCGCTTTAACCCCCCCTCTCATAACATCATTACTAACAGTCCAAACCCCCTGAAATTTTAAACAGTCATATTTCAGAGTAAGTAAATAAGATTCGAACAATTACCATGTTCTAGCTCCTGTCCTCAGCCTTTGTTCCCTCGCTTATCTTCGTTAATGCCTAATTAATTTCCCTGAAATTTATACCCCTGTATTTCAGACACAGTAAATAAGATCAAGTTAGTTACCGAGCTCCAGCTCTTGTTCTCCACCATAGTTCATTTGTACAAGTTCCTTAGTAACAGACTACTTTCCTTGAAATTTATATCTGCGGTATTTTCAGACATAGTAAAATAGTTCCGAACAATTACTGGACTCTAGCTCTCGTTCCCTGCTTAGCTCATTTGTACATGTTCTTTATTATGAGACCAAATCCCCTGAGATTTAAGATCACTATATTTCTAACATAATAAAATAAATCAAGACATTAACTGAGCTCCAATTCCTGTCCAGCGATTTTAGTTCATCAGATTAATTCAGATCAAGGCCTTCTCCACTTTATCAAAGTAAACATCAAGGCCTCTATTACTCTTTTTGTACTCAGCTATGTAATATTCACACGGTCAAATTAAATCTTACATTCAATACCTTTTGTTTACCCAAGTAAGCAATAATCGCACGGTCAAAAAATCGCACCTCACCCTTTCCTTCCCCAACTCCCTTTTACCCTTATCTCCTCAACGCCCTTTCACCCCCCTTACCTTCTCATCCCTTACCTCCCCCTTCATCTCTCTCATTTCATAACTTATCCAAACCTTCAATAATCCAACTGTATTTGTATATTTTCTCTATATTCACTGTGTTCTTCGTATTCTCATCCATGTTTTCTGTGTTCACTCCATGTTCTTCAAATGTTCACAGCACATTCAGTTCATATTTTTCACCAGTTTTCTTCATTTTTCTAAGTTTTTTTATTTTCCCCATATGTTCACTGTATTCATCAGCCTTTCTTACATATTTTTTATGTTTTCATGTTCATCACATGTTCTCTTTACAACGTTTATACTCAATATTCATGCTGTCTTCCATATTTTTTGTTCTTTGTCAATATTCATGTTCCTCTACAAGTTCATGTTCCTCACATGATCACTTTGTTCATCACCTTCACTTACATGTTTGTTTTCTTCATTCTTTGTCATATTCTCTATGTTCCTCACAAGTTCATTGTTCATTATTTGTATTCCCTATTATCCTTTTCATGTTTCCATGTTCTCTGTAAGTTCATATTCCTAGCATGTTCACTGTTTTCATCAAGTTTTCTTACATGTTTTCTGTGTTCTTTGTCATGTTCCCCACATGTTCTCTGTGTTTATTCCCTTACATGTTATTTAACACTCCTTAACTAAGATCTTTCGCCAATTAACTAAAAACATAGTCACTTTCGTCATTTCTCAACTAAACTTATTATCCAATCAACTAAAAATAGTCAGGATTAGCCTCGTTCAACACCATTCTTAACTAAAATGACCTTTCTCTTAGCTAAAAAATTGTCAAATGAAACTTTCCAACACTGTTCATAACTAACTTTTATCCATCGTCAATCAACTAAAAAATAATCACTTTCATTATTTCTTAACTAAACTTATTCCCCAGTCAACCGAAAATAACCGTTTCCATCATCATTCATTGTCATTTCTTAACTAAAATTATCCATCAATCAACTGAAAAAGTCATGCTCATCATGTTTTTGTCTTTTTTTTTTTTAGCTAAAAGTATTCGTCAGTCAACTAAAACTAGTCACTTTCATCATGTTTCCTTGTCATTGCTTAACTGAAATATCACTTCTCTCAACTGAAAATAGTCAAGTGTAGCCTCTTTCCAACACTGTTCTAAACTAAAGTAACCTTTCACTTCGCTAAAAAATAGTCAAATGTAACTTTTTCAGCACTTTCGTAGCTAAAATTATATGTCGTTAAGTAAGAAATATAGTCAAAGACACTCTTCGAGACATCAAGGACATGCTCAAAGACATCAAAGTTGCATTCAAAGAGATCCTTTGAGACATCAAAGACATCCATTAAGACGTCAAAGACACCTCTCGAGACATCAAATTAAGACACTCTTCGAGACATCAAAGACATCCTTTAAGACATCAACGACACTCTTCGAGACATCAAGGACACTCTCAAACACACCAAAGGTACTCTTCGAGATATCAAAGTTATTCTTCGAGACATCTAAGCTGCTCTGTAAGATATCTTCGTTCATCAAAAGTATTCTCAGAGACATCTAAAGTTAATCTCGGTCATCAAAGTTGCTCTCTACGTCCTAAAGTTATTCGCTAAGTAACCTTTCGTTCGTCAGAGATGCTTTCTAAGACATCTTCGTCCATCAAAGTTATTCTCAGAGATATCTAAAGTTATTCTCAGAGACATCAAAGTTATTCTCAGAGACATCTAAAGTTATTCTCTGAGACATCAAAGTTATTCCAGGAGTCATCAAAACTTATTCTCAGAGCTACCAAAAGCTATTCTCAGAGTCATCATAGGTGTTGCCAGAGTTATCAAAGGTATTCTCAGAGTCATCGAAGGTAATCTCACTCTCACTCTAACTCACTCTCGATCATCAAAAGTTGTTCTAAAAGACATCAAAGTCATACTCAGTCATCAAAAGTTATTCTCTGAGCTATCAAAAAATACTACTCATGTTCTCAAAAGTCATTCTCAAAGTCATCAAAGATATTCTCAGTCATCAAATGAATGAAAAGTCATTTTACTAGTAGCCAGAACGCACTTCTCGGCCTACTATGCAAGGCCCGATTTGCCTAATAAGCCAAGTTTTCCTGAAATAATATATTTTCTCTAAAGGGGACATCTATGCTCAAATCCGAAAAATTTCGAAAATTTACGAAAATTTCTGAAAAATACTACAACGTTCTGGCAACACTGTACAATATACAATACAATACAATACAATTTTATTTAGGTAAGGTACATACATACAATAAATATTTACAAGGATTGTTTAACTTATAGGTATAGCTAGTACATACAATGCCTAAAGCCACTATTACGCAAAGCGTTTCGGGCATGATAAACTTAAATGACAAGCTTAATACTAATTGAACATAATGAGTAGAATGAAAACAAGAAATGAAAACATAGATGAAAAAGCAGCACAAATACAATTATGTCGACAAACAGCGCTCTTTAAAGAAAAAAACAGACATTGGTTGACAATAGAAGGGTAAGGTAGGTTACAGGGAATTTATTAGGTATAGCTTCGCTTTTAACTTAAACTGGTTGAGAGAGGTACAGTCTTTAACATGGTTGGGAAGGTCATTCCACATTCTGGGCCCCTTGATTTGTAGAGCATTTCTAGTTTGATTAAGTCGTACTCTAGGAATATCAAAACTGTATTTATTTCTGGTGTGATGCTCATGGGTTCTGATACAACCTTCTATGAAGCTTTTGAGATCAGGATTGGCATTATAGTTTAGCGTTTTATATATGTATAATACACATGAGAGAATGTGCAGTGACTTAATGTCTAACATATTCAGAGATTTAAGTAGGGGTACCGAGTGATGTCTGGGGCCAGAATTGGATATTGTCCTAATAGCAGCTTTGTGTTGAGTAATTAGAGGACGTAAGTGATTTTGGGTAGTAGAGCCCCAAGCACAAATACCATAGTTGAGATATTGATAGATAAGGGAGTAATAGAGAGTCACCAGGGCAGGGCGTGGTACATAATATCTGATCTTAGAAAGAATGCCTACAGTTTTTGAAACTTTTTTTGATATGTTTAGAATGTGTCCCTGGAAATTAAGCTTGTGGTCAATGAGAATGCCAAGGAATTTGCCATCTAATTTGTTACAAATTTGGGTATTGTTTATTTTGAGATTTATTTGATTAGAGGATTTATTGCCAAACAGAATATAAAAGGTTTTGTCAATGTTAAGGGTGAGTTTGTTGGCAGTTAGCCACAGATGGACTTTATTTAGCTCAGTATTTACTGTGGCATTTAGAGCAAGGGGATCAGGACTGGAGTAAATGAAGGTTGTATCGTCAGCAAATAGAATTGGTTTGAGGTGTTGGGAGGCATTTGGAAGGTCATTAATGTAGATGAGAAAGAGGAGAGGGCCAAGTATGCTGCCCTGGGGAACACCAATGTTGATGGGTAGGGTGGGAGAAATTGTGTTATTCACAGAAACATATTGGAGCCTGTCAGTAAGGTAGGATTTGAGGTATTGTAGGGAGTGTCCTCTGACTCCATAATGATGTAATTTAAGAAGAAGGTTTTGGTGGTTGACAGTGTCAAAAGCTTTACGCAGGTCCACAAACAACCCAACAGAGAACTCAATTTTATCAAGAGCTGTATGAATCGAGTTAAGCATACTAATAAGTGCATCGTTAGTGCTTTTTTGGGTCTGAAGCCATATTGGCAAGGGCTAAGTATATTGAGTTTGGCTAGATATGAGTAAAGCTGCTTATAGATTAGTTTTTCAAAAATTTTTGACAAGTTTGGCAGGATAGATATAGGTCTGTAGTTGTTAACATCTGTGAGATTACCACATTTGTGGACAGGCGTTACTCTCGCTTTTTTTAGAATATCTGGGAAGGTTTGGAGTTCAAGTGACTTGTTGAAGAGCAAAGCAATAGCAGGGGCTAAAGATCTGGAGGCTTTTTTGTAAATTAAAGTTGGTATCTCCTCAAGGGCACCAGACTTGGTTTTAAGGGAAAGGATTATCTCATTGACGTCAGTGGAATTAATAGGCTTTAGGTAGTGCAAACCGTTTTTGTTATCGTTTTTGTCACCAAACCTGTGGTGCAAACCGTTTTATGTTATCTTGAAAAATAACGTAGAGTCAAATTTCCCGCTGTAACTTTCGTGAATCCGGTTCTCGCGGCCTGGGTGCGCCGTGGGGTGTTGTGTCTTACGTTGTAGAAGTCTAATATTTCGTAATAGCATGGAAAATAACGTGTTATGCATAAAACGAATATAAACTCACTCATTGGCAACAGTCTCGTGTGAGAGAGGGGTGGGCTTGCTGGCTAGAGTGAGTCACACTTTGTGTCCCTCAGCTGGTGGATGTATCGTGGACGCGCTCCCACAATTTGTGCTATTTTTACTGCAAAATGACGTACAAAACGAAGATGAGGAAAACTATGAAAGCTGAAAGCATGCTAGCTGCCCGTAGAAGGTGCGAGCTGGCCAGAATCCGTAGATTACGCACTTTGACGAGTGAAGATCGAGGCGGCCACTCAGCTGCAAGTGTTGCAGCCCGCTGCCCCCCCCCCCCCACAATCCCACCCTCTGCCACCGCACATTTTCCACCTTCTACTCCAGGTCTTGCACCTGCTACTCCAAATCTAATTGGACTGGTACTTGAACAAAAAGGACAAGGATATGCAGAGACCAACGAGACGCAAAACCAAACCAAGAAAGGCCCCTGAGGGGGCCTGACGGGGCTGATCCCAGCTATGGCGCAGGTGCCTACTAGTGCCACTCCAGTGCCACCTTGAGGACCCATATTTCTGACCAATTATATTAGGTTAGTATGTTTTAGTGTTATATTGTGATATTACTTCATAAATATTTGTACATATAAAACTGGTGGCAAAAATATATATATACATACATATATATATATATATATATATATATATATATATATATATATATATATATATATATATATATATATATATATATATATATATATATATATATATTTTTTTTTTTTTTTTTTTTAATATTTTTTTTTTTATTTATCAGGCGATCTGCATGGAACTTGCACACCTTACTGAATCCATGCCTATCTACAAGGGTGCAAATTTTGAATGATATTGGTCAACATCAACCTCAGCTAAAGGTGGCTGAACTTTGACCTCCATTTGTGCAGGTAAATATTTTAAAATTTTATCTGATTTCACAGACTTTATTTATTATTCAATTTACATGAAACTTGCACATTATATGTAGAGTTTATGCCTCTAAAACATTGTGGTGGCTTTTCTTTCTACGTAGATTTATTGATTTTATAAATATTTATAAATATCATATTGTTGCCTAGGATTTTTTGAAATTTACAAAATCTGTATTATTGCACTAAATACATCTGGGATAAAAATCTATCAGACAAATCTTTATTATATAGTAAGGTCATAGCTAAGTGTCGTAGAACTGATTTCGGTTCACAATTGTGGGCTGTGAAATTATTTGAACATTGTTGAAAAATTGTCTAAAAAAAACGTGTTTTTTTTTCTCCCTCTCCATTTAGGCTGCGATGCTGAAACTTGGCCCAGTTGCAGCACCTTTCACATGTATCAGGATAATAAATTTTTCAATGCCCTACAACAAGTTTCAGTTTCCATCTAGACAACCCCTTTAGTTAAGAATGATGTTGAACGAGGCTAATCCTGATTATTTTTAGTTGATTGGATAATAAGTTTAGTTGAGAACAGACGAAAGTGACTATGTTTTTAGTTGATTGGCGAAAGATTTTAGTTAAGGAATGTTAAATAACATGTAAGGGAATGAACACAGATAACATGTGGGGAACAGGACAAAGAACACAGAAAATATGTAAGAAAAGTTGATGAAAACAGTGAACATGCTGTGAATATGAATTTAAAGAGAACATGGAAACATGATAAGGAGAATAGGGAATACAAAGAATGAACAATGAACTTGTGAGGAACATAGAGAATATGACAAAGAATAAAGAAAACACGTAAGTGAAGGTGATGAACAAAGTGATCTTGTGAGGAACATTAACTTGTAGAGGAACATGAATATTGACAAAGAACACAAAAAATATTGTAGACAGCATGAATATTGAGTATAAACGTTGTTAAGAGAACATGCGATGAACATGAAAACATAGAAAATATGTAAGAAAGGCTGATGAATACAGTGAACATACAATGAAAATAAAGAAAATAGAAAAATGAAGAAAACTGGTGAAAAATATGAATTGAATGTGCTGTGAACATTTGAAGAACATGGAGTGAACACAGAAAACATGGATGAGAATACGAAGAACACAGTGAATATAGAGAAAATATACAAATACAGTTGGATTATTGAAGGTTTGGATAAGTTGGGAAATAAGAGAGATGAAGGGGGAGGTAAGGGATGAGAAGGTAAGGGGGGTGAAAGGGCGTTGAGGAGATAAGGGCAAAAGGGAGTTGGGTAAGGTAAGGGATGAGAAGGTAAGGGAGGGAAAGGGTAAGGTGCGATTATTGCTTACTTGGGTAAACAAAAGGTATTGAAGGTAAGATGTAATTTGACCGTGTGAATATTACATAGCAGAGTACAAAAAGAGTAATAGAGGCCTTGATGTTTACTTTGATAAACTGGAGAAGGCCTTGATCTGAATTAATTTGATGAACTAAAATAGGTGGACAGGAATTGGAGCTCGGTTAATGTCTTGATTTATTTTATTATGTTAGAAATATAGTGATCTTAAATCTCAGGGGATTTGGTCTCATAATAAAGAACATGTACAAATGAGCTAAGCAGGGAACGAGAGCTAGAGTCCAGTAATTGTTCGGAACTATTTTACTATGTCTGAAAATACCGCAGATATAAATTTCAAGGAAATTAGTCTGTTACTAAAGAACTTGTACAAATGAACTATGGTGGAGAACAAGAGCTGGAGCTCAGTAACTGACTTGATCTTATTTACTGTGTCTGAAATACAGTGGGTTTAAATTTCAGGGAATTTGATCTGCTACTAAAGAACTTGCACAAATGAACTACGGTGGAGGACAAGAGCTGGAGCTCGGTAACTAACTTGATCCTATTTACTGTGTCTGAAATACAGGGGGTATAAGTTTCAGGGAAATTAATTAGATATTAACGAAGATACGAGAGAGAACAAAGGCTGAGGACAGGAGCTAGAACATGGTAATTGTTCGGATCGTATTTACTAACTCTGAAATTTGACTGTTTTAAAATTTCAGGGGGTTTGGACTGTTAGTAATGATGTTATGAGAGGGGGGTTAAAGCGGGAACAGGAGCTGGAGCTTGCTTACTGACTCGGGTTGATTTACTACATCTGAAGTATGACTGTTTAAAATTAAGGTTAAAATTGGGATATTAATAGCGAAAACGTGGTCTCTTAACAAATTTTGGTCTTCAATTGGACTCTGATTAATTTAGGTTAACAACAGGACTGATAATTTTTAAGGCTAAAACCAGAATCTGATTATTTTCAGGCATAAACTTGACTCTGATGAATTTTGAGATTAAACTGGTTTCTGACTAATTTTCGGTCTTAAATGCTTATAAAACTAAATGTCATGGCTAAGATGTTTGTTTTCCTTAACAAAACTTCTGTGAACATATTCTCAGAAATTGTGCGATTTTGAAAACAGGCAAAAGTTGTCCTTAGAGTGTACCTGGAAATGTTGTGTCTTAAAGGGGCAAGGATCAGGTTGGGTTACCTTTACCTGTGGCAGGTGGCTGCAGGTGACCGATCTCCCAATCCTGAGTACTTCAGTTGCAAACTCTGTGAGCAGGAACTACGGCATGATCTCCCGCACTACATCACTGAATACCCAGTTATTTGACCTTTCAGACCAGTTGACATGACCTGGAGCTTTGCAATTACTTTATTCACTCTCGTATTCTTGAAGATATCCTCACAGTGTACCCAAAATTTGCCAGTGCAGGCTGCTAAACATATGGCCCTGTATGACTAACCATCCTGTGAGACGGGGACTTTTATTACCACTGCTACCTTATTCAATCTTGTCTTGATGGTATCCTCAAAATGCTTCCGGAGTCTGCCAGTGCAGACTGCCTATCACATGCCTCTGTATGACTAACCATCTTGTGTGATGGGGATTTTTTAGCATCACCTAGTTAGCTTTTTTGACACACTGTACTCCACTTCATATAGTCTAGGGTAGCTGCACTAATGTAGATGTACCTCATCTATTAATAAAAAAAAAAATTAAAGGGGATTTTTTCCTGAATTTTTCTATAAGATTTTCCTACTTATTTTCATCAGTAGAACTCTTAACAAACTTCTAAAATCTCGGAAATTATTTTTCTCATAAGAACTCCTTAATTCCAAATCAGTGACTGGCCAAATTCACCTGGAAACCCTGAGAATTCAAACACGAATTTCCAAAAAACAAAAAAACAAAAATCATGTTTGAGTCGTCATCCCTACTACTCTCACCTACATGTGCTCACCTACTTGTGTTCACCTAGATGTGCTCACCTACGTGTGCTCACCTACATGTGTTCACCTAGATGTGCTCACCTACATGTGTTCACCTACATGTGCTCACTGTTACGGTGCCCTCTCCTATTTCTTTCGTTTGCCGGCTTAAAGAGTCATATCAGCTCTCCCTACTGATTCTCTGAGGTTCAGGGAGTCTAATGATATATGTGGCGACCAGACTGGCTGCCATTTTATGGAAGGAGGTTATATTATAAGTTGTAAATAAAGGAAAATTGGCGCCCTGTTATAAAATGAAACAGTATCCCCTACGGCAGATATGACCTTGTGGAAGGGACACTGTGCCAATCGCGGATTGGCCGACGTAGGTCGCGGGCGACAAATCAGGGCCCGCCATGACGTCACCGAGTGCCCCGGGCGGCGCCAACGTCAGAGTTGTACTGACCGTGGAAGCGACAGGACGCGCCTCGGTCTGCTCTCAAGGATTGGAGGCTCTGCAAGCCTTGTTCAGTGGATTGAGCTGGCCTTCGTTGCCCACCATAGTTATTGGAGACCCTGCGCTTCTGGGAAGCCAAAGAGGAACCAAGTTCAGTGAGCAGAGAAGTGCCCAAACTTGGAAAATAGTCGGCGACGACGCTGGGCGGCGCCGCTGGCTGGACGTTGAGGTCTGGAAGGTGGGCGAGCAAGCTAGCTGTGACTGGGGTCACATCCACTGAGAATCTTGGAAGGACGACACCGTGCCTAGGACAAGGAGCGACGCCCTGTGGGAGAGGCGAGTGTGGGGAAAGATAGTGATTAGCTCAGCGCCCATCGATGAACCAGGATTGGGGCAGCTGAATCTCAGGGATTGGAACGGCGACGACGCGAAGGCTTCACGACACCTGAGGACCTGTGGAACGCCCTGGATCGTCGAGGATCGACCCAAGGAAGCGTGGGAACCTCACACCATCGAGGGACAGGCGTCGTGAGCCAGGAGTGTAAGGTAGATCATTTTTCCCTCCCATTACCCCTTGTATGAGTAGGCTAGTTAGGCCACAATATTTACTCGTGTATGTGGCAGCAAGACTTTATTACTTTAATAGTAGAGTAGGCTGCAAGGCAGCTTGTGTCCAGGACTGTCAGAGAGGACAGTGTGTATGGATGGCAGGACAGTGAAGAAGAGGTGCCGACGTGGTGAAGAGGCCCTCCTGTGAGAGTGTGAGACTCCGGTCTTCCTGCCCATTTGAAGGAGTGTTGGAGGTCGTGGAAGAAGAGGCTGACGATCTCCAGACTTATTATCCATATTCCCATATTCATGTATTACTTGTGATTGTGTGTGTGTGTTCATGTAATTTGCGTCAGTAAATCCACACATTTTATTACTGTGTTTGAGTGTGCCTCCATTTGTGATTTTCTCTATGAGCATACATTTCTGGCTACAAACGATATATGATACACCCACTGAACTGCATTGCTGGGGTGCAGATATAATAACCCAGCTGGCGACCTTGCTAAGAGGAAGATAGAGAAGACAGGCGGGAAAGGAGTTCCTGCAACTTTTTTTTGTCTGGCAGGCAAGACTCAGGGAGGTTATGGTTATAGGTAAGCCTGAGTCTTCCTTCACTCCCCCACGGGTCTAGGCCGGAACTGTTAACAGCAGTTTCCCCGTGGTTGACTGAAGGGCTTCCAGGGTGAATCAGTGGCACCCCTTTGTGGTGGAAGCAAAGACCTGCGGAGGTGGGCATTGTTGGTCCTATCTTGGGTGACCAAGGAGACTCCGGTGAATCCAGGGAGTCGGAGGGGCTGAGTATTTGGGCCCTTTGAGCCCCTAGCAGCCGAGTGTTAGCAGAGCCCCGGACCGCCCACCCCCACGTGACAAGAGAACTGGCGACCTTGCCAGGATTCGAACCCCAGTAGCCAAGAACTGGGAACCTCGCCAGGAAGCGTGGATCAAGCTACAGTGTGGACCAAATTGCAAGACAAGTGTTGCCAGGGTACTAATACAGTGTGGCCAGTGAATTTGGTGGTACTGTTACTCAACCAGCTAAGGGACTGAAACGGTGAAATTAGTGCCTACTAACTTGTCTGTGCTGTCGTGTATGCTCAATGATATAGAGATGGAGGAAGACAAAGTAAAGAAATTTATTGACACAAGGAACGAGAGAATTTTGGAAGAGTGTACCAAGGCCCAGCTCCAACAAGTGGCAAACCACTTTGGGATCAGGTTGAGGACGACTAAGGTAGCGGAGCGAAGGATAGAGATCATGGCACAGCTCACAGCTCGAGAGGAAGCGACGGGAGAGGAGCCATCTCAAGAGGAGCCGTCCCGAGGAGAGCCGTCGCAAGGTGAACCGTCCCGACTAGGGCCACCCCAAGCGCCTACCAGTGTGGAGAGAATTCACAGTGAACATGGGAGCAGTGGAAGGTCCAGCTGTAGTAAGAGGAGCCTGCAACTGGAAATAATGAAGATGCAACTGGAAGCCCAGCTGCGACGAGAGGAAAGAGAAGCGCAAATGCAGCGAGAGGAACGTGCAGCTGAGCTGCAGCGAGAGGAACGTGCAGCTGAGCTGCAGCGAGAGGAACGTGCAGCTGAGCTGCAGCGAGGTGAGCGAGAAGCACGGCTGCAGCTGCAGCGAGAGGAGCGAGAAGCTCGGCTGCAGCGAGAAGGAGAGAGACAACTGCGACTGGAGGAGATAAAGGCAAAGAAAGAAGTCGAATTGCGTCGCGTTGAACGTGGTCTGCCCTCACTACCTGCACGGCGGGATGACCTCAAGGTAAGGGAACGTGACTTACCTACGTTCGAACCACAAGAAGCTGAGGCGTTCTTCGAACACTTTGAACGGATAGCGACTCTGAAGGAGTGGCCGGAAGATGATTGGGCTGCTCTGGTCCAGGGCAGGTTGACTGGAGAGGCCCGGGAAGCCTATAACATGCTGGACCTAGAGGAGTGTACTAGTTACGACGCGATTAAGAATGCGGTTCTCCACTCATTCCGGCTGACTCCGGAGATGTACCGGAAGCGGTTCAGAGAGTGTACAAGAGCGTCGGGAAAGACTTACGCCGAGACCGCCAGGGATATGGAACGGAAATTCCTACGATGGTTGAAGGCGGAGGAAGCGGAGTCGGTGGATGATATCAAACGACTGATAGTGATGGAGAAGTTTATGTCAGTGCTCCATCCTGAGTTGCGAGTGAGGGTGAGAGAAGCAGGTATTAAGGATCTGAAGGCTGCAGCGGACCGAGCCGACATGCTGGAGGAGGCACTACATATCAGGAGGGAGGGGCCGCCCAGACACTCGCCTTACCCCAGGTCGGGAGGGAACTTTAGGAGTTCAGGAGGAGCGAGGACGAGTGGGGACTCTCCCAAGAGTAGTGTGCCCGATGAAGTAACGTGGTTCAAGAGCTCAAGAGACGCGGGGAGGAAGCCCCAAGCTGTGGGCAGTGGACCTAGCTCAGGAGCAAGTGCTGCAGTCCCGGACACGACGACAGGGAGTCCAAGGAGAACCCAGGGAACGTCTGCAAGTGGTACCGCCAGAGTGACTGGCGAGTGGCCGCCCAGGAGAGGCAGCCGATGCTACAACTGTGGCGTGAGAGGACATTATGCCCGCGAGTGTGAGGAGCACCAAAGGAATGTAGGATTAATGTTGGAAGAGGAGAGAGTGTTTGTTCACACCCCATATTATGGTGGACCCAACGTGAATGGTTGGGAAATGAAGTTGGGTGAACATCCCTTCGTTTTCGGGGCCAACGTGAAGTTTGGAAAGTCAGACCCAGTGGAGGTTGCCGTGCTTCGAGATACGGGTGCTGACATAAGTATGGTGACCAGGAGTATTCTCCCCAAGGAATTTAATGATTCACCTGTGGGAGTGGTAAGGATACGCAGTGTGGGGGAGGAATACAGGTTGCCACTTCACGAAGTACAGCTGATTGCCGACTGCGGAGTCGAGAAAGCTATAGTAGCTGTAGCCCCTAAGTTACCCCTAGAGCATGTACAGATGGTGCTGGGTAATGACCTCGGAGGAGGCAGGATACAACCCGATTGGGCCAGGAGTGCCTATGTTGCAAGCAGCGGTACAACCCTGCCAGGTGAGGTATCAGTCGCTCCAAATAATAGTGAGGAAGCCGACTTTGCCAGGGAAAACGTCGCCAGAGACGACGACAACGAGGGCGAGAGTGCAGAGAGGTCGTCGGAGGTTGTGGAAAACCCCGATGGGGACCTCCGACTAAGCCTGATGATGCGTGTGGAGGAGTGGCGAGGAGCAGCTGTACAAACGCCTGGGGCGGTGAAGAGGCTGCAGACCGCACTCCCTCCATACAGAAACGTGAATAAAGTAAGCTCAGTGGATGAGCGAACGGCAGTGAGGGGCAGAGTGGAGGAGCCACGACGCAAGGCACCCTATGCCGGCCAGATGAATAGTGGTAGGTGCAAGGCGAACCACCGTAGTGAGGTGAGCCACAGGGAGGTGGAAGAGCCCAACCACGAACCGAAGAAGACGTCTGCAGGGAAGAAAATCTCATGGAGGAGTGAAGATGTTCGTCGGGAACGAAGGAGCGAGTGGTATAGGAAAGGCAATACGAAGAAAGCAGGGAATAGGTACACCCAGGGTAGGCGCCAGCCTAACCAGAGGGGCATTGGGCCATCGCAAAAGCCTAGTGTGGAAGAGAGGGAGCTGCTGGATGGAGTACAGGTTACAAGTGCCACTGTGAGGAGACAACGCACCTACGGGAGAAGAGGAACCGAGAAGAGAGAAGATTGGCGAAGAGGAGATCATGGGAGGAAACATGGAGTACCTGTAGGACGCAATGGAAATGCAAGACTATCTCGGAGTGCACGACGCGGTGGAGGCGCTGCATGCACTGAATCTTATAGTGGTAACGAGCCGTGGGAGTACACTCGTAGCCACGGAGAGAGGATTTCTTGTAGGTGTTCAGGGAACACCCATCACACCCGGTACTATGCGAGGTGGAGATACAATGAGGCAAGTGACTGGCAAGGTGGTACGAGCCACGTCACCAACTGGAGGAGTGACACTTCAGGAACGGAGGGAGCAAGAGTATAGGTTGCCCTCTTGAGTGCTGCTCTTCCGATATGACTCTTATTTTAAGGGGAGGGGTATGTTACGGTGCCCTCTCCTATTTCTTTCGTTTGCCGGCTTAAAGAGTCATATCAGCTCTCCCTACTGATTCTCTGAGGTTCAGGGAGTCTAATGATATATGTGGCGACCAGACTGGCTGCCATTTTATGGAAGGAGGTTATATTATAAGTTGTAAATAAAGGAAAATTGGCGCCCTGTTATAAAATGAAACAGTATCCCCTACGGCAGATATGACCTTGTGGAAGGGACACTGTGCCAATCGCGGATTGGCCGACGTAGGTCGCGGGCGACAAATCAGGGCCCGCCATGACGTCACCGAGTGCCCCGGGCGGCGCCAACGTCAGAGTTGTACTGACCGTGGAAGCGACAGGACGCGCCTCGGTCTGCTCTCAAGGATTGGAGGCTCTGCAAGCCTTGTTCAGTGGATTGAGCTGGCCTTCGTTGCCCACCATAGTTATTGGAGACCCTGCGCTTCTGGGAAGCCAAAGAGGAACCAAGTTCAGTGAGCAGAGAAGTGCCCAAACTTGGAAAATAGTCGGCGACGACGCTGGGCGGCGCCGCTGGCTGGACGTTGAGGTCTGGAAGGTGGGCGAGCAAGCTAGCTGTGACTGGGGTCACATCCACTGAGAATCTTGGAAGGACGACACCGTGCCTAGGACAAGGAGCGACGCCCTGTGGGAGAGGCGAGTGTGGGGAAAGATAGTGATTAGCTCAGCGCCCATCGATGAACCAGGATTGGGGCAGCTGAATCTCAGGGATTGGAACGGCGACGACGCGAAGGCTTCACGACACCTGAGGACCTGTGGAACGCCCTGGATCGTCGAGGATCGACCCAAGGAAGCGTGGGAACCTCACACCATCGAGGGACAGGCGTCGTGAGCCAGGAGTGTAAGGTAGATCATTTTTCCCTCCCATTACCCCTTGTATGAGTAGGCTAGTTAGGCCACAATATTTACTCGTGTATGTGGCAGCAAGACTTTATTACTTTAATAGTAGAGTAGGCTGCAAGGCAGCTTGTGTCCAGGACTGTCAGAGAGGACAGTGTGTATGGATGGCAGGACAGTGAAGAAGAGGTGCCGACGTGGTGAAGAGGCCCCTCCTGTGAGAGTGTGAGACTCCGGTCTTCCTGCCCATTTGAAGGAGTGTTGGAGGTCGTGGAAGAAGAGGCTGACGATCTCCAGACTTATTATCCATATTCCCATATTCATGTATTACTTGTGATTGTGTGTGTGTGTTCATGTAATTTGCGTCAGTAAATCCACACATTTTATTACTGTGTTTGAGTGTGCCTCCATTTGTGATTTTCTCTATGAGCATACATTTCTGGCTACAAACGATATATGATACACCCACTGAACTGCATTGCTGGGGTGCAGATATAATAACCCAGCTGGCGACCTTGCTAAGAGGAAGATAGAGAAGACAGGCGGGAAAGGAGTTCCTGCAACTTTTTTTTGTCTGGCAGGCAAGACTCAGGGAGGTTATGGTTATAGGTAAGCCTGAGTCTTCCTTCACTCCCCCACGGGTCTAGGCCGGAACTGTTAACAGCAGTTTCCCCGTGGTTGACTGAAGGGCTTCCAGGGTGAATCAGTGGCACCCCTTTGTGGTGGAAGCAAAGACCTGCGGAGGTGGGCATTGTTGGTCCTATCTTGGGTGACCAAGGAGACTCCGGTGAATCCAGGGAGTCGGAGGGGCTGAGTATTTGGGCCCTTTGAGCCCCTAGCAGCCGAGTGTTAGCAGAGCCCCGGACCGCCCACCCCCACGTGACATCACCTACATGTGTTCACCTAGATGTGCTTACCTAGAAGTGCTGACCTACTTGTGCTCACCTACATGTGCTCACCTAGAAGAGCTCACCTAGGTGTGCTCACCTAGAAGTGCTCACCTAGACGTGCTCACCAACATGTGCTCATCTACATATGTTCACCTAGATGTGTTCACCTAGATGTGCTCACCTACATGTGTTCACCTAGCTGTGTTCACCTAGATGTGCTCACCTAGATGTGGTCACCTACATGTGTTCACCTAGATGTGCTCACCTATTTGTGCACACCTACATGTGATCACCTAGAAGTGCTCACCTAGATGTGCTCACCTAGATGTGCTCACCTACATGTGTTCACCTAGATGTGTTCACCTAGATGTGCTCACCAGTAGTAGGGATGACACACTAAACACAATATTTTTTTTTTTGGGGGGGGGGAGATATATCGTGTTTAGCGTATTGGGTTTTCAGTTGATTTTAAAATCGGGTTTTGCGTGTCAGGGGTTTTAGGTAAACTTTACGTACAATTTTTGTTTATTTTTCAAGATCGCGCATTTTTCAAACACTATTTTCGGATAGTGTTCATAAAAGTTTGTTAAGAGTTCTTATGGGGAAAATATTTTCCGAGATGTTAGAAGTTTGTTAAGAGTTCTTATGGGGAAAATAGTTTCAGAGATCATTGAAGTTTGTTAAGGATTTCTTATGAGAAAAATTATTTCAGAGATCTTAGAAGTTTGTTAAGAGTTCTTACAGGAGAAATTCAAAATTTTTCAGAGTTCAGTTTTTGTTACGGACCCGAGTCCAGCGTCCGAGCACGGAGCAGTGACGACCACGCCATCTGTGGGTCAGCTCCTGAAACCCCGTCCAAATGGGCGACGCCATCTAGTGAGGACAGGATATACCGGCCACGGGGGCTGGTTTCCCGTCCTGATCAGCTCATAACATAGCCGCTGCTGACCTCTGGTGAGGTGACGCTTAGACAGCAACGCCATCTATGGAGTGGATAGGTGGGCGTTTGTGTCTAAGCCTGTAAGTGAGGTGCCCTAGAGTGTAACCAGTACTGATGACGTGTCTGATTACAGAGTCGACCTGGGACTGCTGAATCGGATGGTGGATCAGTCTACCCAAGGCAGCCGTAGTATCTCCATGCATTTGCTGCAGAAGCTGTGAGTCACCCCCCGGATGAACACTGTTGTGTTAGCCTGCCTGTGAGGTGGCAGAACCAGGGATTGTCGTACCCGGGGCTGACTGGTGGAGAAGACTAGCCACTGGGGTGTTGTGGTGAGGAGAGTGATCTGTGGAATCACACGAGGCTCCTGCCTAGGGCTCGCAACCCTAGTATCGGTCGTGGAGTGGCCTACGCAGTGTAGCTGATTGGAACCTGCCAGCTACAGGCTGGATTTGTGGTTGAAGGCCTCCACGACGGTGCACCCAGTGGGACTGTGATTTGGCTGGCCTGTGGCCGGGGTGGACTCGTCTAGAGAATCTAAGGATTCATCGTGAGGCTACGAGAAGAGGACCAAGGGCTAAGCATTGTTGAGCACCGTGGAGCATCCCGTGTCTTTGGAGGAAGACGAATTATTGTAAATAAGAAGTGTAGTAATAGTAACCACGTGTGACTGTTTATATACTTATTTATGGTGGTGGAATAATTATATATTTAAGTTTAGTGCAGTTTTATCCCTTCCCCTTTAATTTACTTGCGTCACGGAACTCACCCCTTGAAAGCCACTACTAACTTGGGGCCGGATACCCAAACTCTAATAACATCAGAGAAAGAACCCAGTTGTGACCCAATAGGGCCGAAACAGTTTTATGAAAATATTTCAGAGTTTGTGTAATCATAGAAGTTTATTTACAAGTTTATGACCAATATTTTGAAAAAAAGACCATTTGCAGAGAATAATTTTATTGAAGTTTGTTATAAAAAGTCAGTGCAAAGTTGGCTTTTGTATTACTGAGATTAAGGAAAACAGACATCTTAACAGCCTGTTTTAGTTTTTATATGCATTTACAGCTGTTTCACCTGTAAAGACCGAAAATTAACCAGAGTCTAGTGTATACCCAAAAATAATCAGAGTCCAGTAAAAAACGAAAATTCGTCAGAGTCCACTTTGTGCCCGAAAATATTCAGAGTCCAGTAATGATCGAAAATTAGGCAGAGTCCATAAAAGACCAAATTTTAACAGTGTCCCCTAAAGACCGAAAAATAGTCAGAAACCACTTTGAGACCAAAATTTGTTAGAGACTGCATTTTCGCTACTAACAGTCCAATTTCCTCGAGATTTAAAACAGCCATATTTCAGACATAGTAAATAAGATCGTAACAATTACGAGTTCTAGCTCCTGTCCCTGCCATAACCCCCTTTTTTATCTTCGTTAATATCCTATTAATGTCCCTTAAATGTATACCTGCTGTATTTTAGACATTGTTCAGTAAATCCATACAATTACCAAACTCTAGCTCCTGTCCTCCGATTTTACACAACTCCTGGATTGTGTCTCGGAGAGGCTGCGGGATCCAGTAAGTTCAGTAGAACTTCGGTTTCAACCCTTTTACCCTGTTGTAGCTCAGTCGATTAAGGCAGCTTTTGGGATGCTCCCGGACACAGGTTCGAATCCTCGTCATGGCCCTTGTGGATTTATTCATTGGATACATCACATTAGTGTGATTTCTGTGTGTAATGGTAAAAGAAGTTGAAACCGAAGTTCTACTGAACTTACTGGATCCTTCAGCTTCTCTGAGGCACAAACCTGGGTTTTACACAACTCCCTCCAAGTATTCGAGCTATGCCAATAGGCCGTTCTCCTTCTGAAACCCTGGTGTGTGCCTCGGGGAGGCTATGGGATCCAATAAGTTCAATAGAACTTCGGTTTCAACTCCTTTTACCATGTCGTAGCTCAGTCGATTAAGGCAGCGTCTGGGATGCTTTTGGACGTCGGTTCGAATCCTCATTATGGCCCTTGTGGATTTGTTCATTTGATTTGTTCACGTGGATTGTGGATTTGTTCACGCAATTGTGATTTCTGTGTGTAATGAAGTAAGGGCGAAGAGTGAGAATGGCCAATTGACATAGCTCGAGTGCATGGGGGGAGTTATGCAAAACCCTGGTTTGGGTCTCAGAGAGGCTGCTGGATCCAGTAAGTTCAGTAGAACTTCGGTTTCAACTCCTTTTACCATGTCGTAGCTCAGTCAATTAAGGCAGCGTCTGGGATGATCTTGGACGTCGGTTCGAATCCTTGTCACGGCCCTTGTGGATTTGTTCATTTGATGAATCACGCAATTGTGATTTCTGTGTGTAATCCAAAATACTTCTTCACATATGCGAAATCAGAAACAAAAACCACTGCCAGTATTGGACCTATTTGTACAAGTGAAGGTTCATACACAGAGGATGACAAAGAAATTAGTGAAATCCTAAAAAAGCAGTATGAGGACATGTTTAGCACTCCAATAAACAACATGAAAGTGGAAGATCCAGACAATTTCTTTATGCGGGATATCCAAACCTCTGTAAGTATAACTGATATCAACAAGAGCGTACTAGACTTTGAAAGATAAATTGAAAACGTGCCCATGCACTCGGCTCCAGGTCCAGATTCATGGAATTCAATATTTATAAAGAAATGCAAAGTGCTGGTAGCACAGGCACTCAGTATAGTGTGGAGGAAGAGCTTGGACACGAGGGAGATACCAGATGCACTAAAAGTAGCAGACATAACCCCTCTACACAAGGGAGGGAGCAAAGCATTGGCAAAGAGTTATAGAGCAGTTGCACTAACGTCCCACATAATAAAAGTATTTGAGAGTGATTAGGAGTCAGGTCACCAATTTCATGGAGAACAATTACCTTTACAACCCAAGCCAACTTGGATTTCTAGCGGGAAGATCATGCCTCTTACAGCTACTTGATCACTACGATAAAGTCACTGAGGCATTAGAAGAAAAACAGAATGCTGATGTGGTATACACGGACTTCGCAAAGGCTTTTGATAAATGTGACCATGGAGTGATAACACTCAAAATGAGGTCAATGGGAATAACCGGTAAAGTAGGACGCTGGATACTCAGTTTTCTGTCAAACAGGACTCAACAAGTAACAGTCAATCATATAAAATCGAGTCTAAGCGCAGTTAAAAGCTCTGTACCTCAGGGTACAGTCCTTGCACCGCTGCTTTTCCTTATTCTCATATCAGATATAGACAAAAATACAAGTCACAGCTTCGTATCATCCTTTGCAGATGACTAAAAAATCAGCATGAAAATTACCTCGGCTGAAGACATTGAAAAACTTCAAGCTGATATTAATAAAGTTTTCGACTGGGCAACAGAAAATAACATGATGTTTAACAGTGATAAATTCCAGGTACTCAGGTATGGTAAAAATGAGGACCTTAAACATAATACAGGAGTACAAAACACAGTCAAATGTGCCCATAGTAGGAAAACAGCAAGTAAAGGATTTGGGAATAAAGATGTCTGACGACCTAACGTTTAGGGAGCATAACCAAGCGAATATTGTGTCAGCCAGAAAAATTATCGGATGGATTACGAGAACTTTCAAATCCAGGGATCCCATAACAATGGTTGTATTTTTGAAGTCACTTGTGTTGTCCCGTCTTGAGTACTGCTCAGTACTCACTTCCCCCTTCAGACCAGGAGAGATTGCTGACAGAGGAAATACAGAGAACATATACGGCACGCATAGAAGCGATAAATCACCTAAATTATTGGGATCGTCTCAAAGCCCTCCAAATGTACTCACTTTTTATTTATAAATTTTTTATTTATATACAAGAAGGTGCATTGGGTTTGTGAGAATACATAGCATAGTACAGTAATTACACTCTTGTAAAGCCACTTGTACACGCAGCGTTTCGGGCAGGTCCTTAATCTAACAGATAATTTTAAGTAGGTAAATTCTCAGAATTAATAAAATGATAACAAATACATTGCAAGAAAAAAAATGAGATGAGAGAGATTAGTAAGTATATTAAAGCACATTGGTATATTAAAGCTCTGATTGATTACATTGACAGCTTGATTGGTAATTTAAACAAGATTAATAGACACCATACAGCAGATTGACAGCACATATAAGAAGACAGCAATGATCACAATGATAAAGATGTTCAGATTGGGTACATAAAGATTGGGAGATTGGGCAGCAATAGATACAATACAATTTTAAAGCAAAAGGTAAAAAACTATGAAGATGAAATTAGGTACTTTTTAGTATTGTTTTTGAATGACGCAAAAGTTGGACAGCTTTTCAATTCAATAGGGAGTGAGTTCCATAGACTGGGTCCCTTTATTTGCATAGAGTGTTTACACAGATTAAGTTTGACTCTGGAGATATCAAAGAGATTTATTTCTGGTGTGGTGATAATGGGTCCTATTACATCTGTCCAGGGAGAGTTTCAGAGCAGGATTTGCATTTAAGAACAGGGTTTTGTAAATGTAGTTGAAACAAGAGAATTTGTGGAGTGAGATTATGTTTAGCATGTTTAGTGAGTTAAACAAGGGGACTGAGTGTTGTCTGAAAGCAGAATTTGTTACTATTCTGGTAACAGATTTTTGCTGGGTAATGATGGACTTGAGGTGGTTTGCAGTGGTTGAACCCCATGCACAGATATCATAATTAAGATAGGGATAGATTAGTGCATAATATAGAGAGATGAGAGCAGAGTTAGGTACATAATATCTGATTTTGGAGAGTATACCAACTGTTTTAGAGACTTAGTTATGTGTTGTATGTGGGTACTGAAGTTGAGTCTCTTGTCTAGGAATAGGCTGAGAAACTTTCCATCATTTTTATTGCTAATGTTTACATTGTCTATCTGAAGCTGAATTGCATTTGTAGATTTTCTTCCAAATAAGATGTAGTAGGTCTTTTCTATGTTAAGTGTTAGTTTGTTGGTTGACATCCATAAGTGGACTTTTTTTTAGCTCATTATTAACAACATTATTTAGTGTATGTGGGTTGGGGTTAGAGTAGATGAGGGTAGTATCATCGGCAAACAAAATAGGTTTCAGAATGTTAGAGACATTAGGCAGATCATTGATGTATATAAGAAATAGGAAAGGTCCCAAAATGCTGCCCTGTGGCACTCCAACGGTTATTGGTAGAGTGGGAGAGGTTTTATTATTGATGGTTACACATTGGTGTCTATCACTAAGATAGAAGAAAGAATCTATCACTAGAACTTTCTATCACAATCACTTTCTATCACACTTTCTATCACTAGAAAGATGATGAGAGATATCAAATAATATACTTGTGGAAGATACTGGAGGGCCAAGTACCAAATCTACACAGAAAAATAACAACGTACTGGAGTGAACGAATTGTTAGAAAATGCAGAATAGAACCAGTGAAGAGCAGAGGTGCCATAGGCACAATCAGATACACTGTATAAACATCAGAGGTCCGCGGCTGTTTGACACCCTCCCAGCGAGCATAAGAAATATTGCCGGAACAACCGTGGACGTCTTCAAGAGGAAACTAGATTGTTTCCTCAAAGGAGTGCCAGACCAAGAGGGCTGTGGTGGATATGTGGGACCCGCGGGCCGCTCCAAGCAACAGTCTAGTGGACCAAACTCTCACAAGTCAAGCCTGACCTCGGGCCGGACTTGGGGAGTAGAAGAACTACCAGAACCCAAATCAACCAGGTATGTACAACACTTGGTGATGTACCATGGGAGAGAAAGCCTGTAAGACACATTTGTACCATGGGAGAGTGTGCCCGTAAGATATATGGTGGTGATGTACCATGGGAGGTAGGCATCCTTCAGTCTCTGGAGACTATGGAGTTATGCTCTGGTTGCTCTCCAGGGTGCAAAGCCTGGGTAGGTCGATATGGAGGAGAATCTGTTACCCATGCAGCAGGTCCCCCCTCTCCACGTCGCTGAAATTATCCAATGGAAAGACAAATACCAATACACTTGGTTCCAGCACCGTCGCAGGAGCTGCCAGAGCACGGTCGAAATCGACAACGAACTGCCTTAGGGGCTCCAACTCCAGATTTTTCCTCGAGGTTGACTTGTGAAGCCTTTCCCAAAAGAGGGGTATGGCCGCAAGGCAGCGGAGGTTTAGAATCAGGGTTTTCCTTCCCCTAGATGAGCTGCCTTCCCAGGCTATCGAGTCCCATGTACCCGGAACAGCTGGTTTTAAGGCGCCAGAGGCACGCCTTCGCCCCTTTTCGTGTCAGTAAAAGCAGTTCGTTCGGACTTAAAGATTAAGCCACCCGTGCAGGCCAAAAGTTGGACTCTGTTGTTAGAGGATATTTTGAGACACGCCGTACAGGAGCTTTTTATAGGTCGTGGGAGCTCATCCCCTATTACCACCCCCTGGCTATGACAACCCCTTGGAACCATGGGGTTGAGTACCATGGGAGTGTGTGCCTGTAAGACACATGGTGGGGATATACCATGGGAGAGTGTGCCTGTAATACACATGGTGGTGATGTACCATGGAACAGTGTGCCTGTAAGACACATGGTGGCGATGTACCATGGGAGAATGTGCCTATAACACGCACGGTGGTGATGTAACATGGGAGTGTGTGCCTGCTAGACAAATGCTGGTGATGTACTATGGGAGAGTATGCCTGTAAGACACAAATGGTGATGATGTACCGTGGGAGAGTATGCCTGTAAGACACATGGTAGTGATGTACCGTGGGAGAGTATGCCTGTAAGACACAAATGGTGATGATGTACCATGGGAGAGAAAGCCTGTAAGACACATAGACAGACATACACCCGCACTATTGGCTGTACAAGAATGTAAGAATTCTTGTATTCAAAAATAAAAAAATAAATAGAGTAATATATCATATTATATTGCTGTATTATATCATAATTATGTAAAATATCATAATTACTATTGTTTAGCTTTCTAAGTTTTCTCAACCAATACCGGGGTTACAGTGTGCATGTGTTTAACATTAGGGCCATTACAGGGGCTACAGTGTGCAGGTGTTTAACATTAGGGCCATTACAGGGGTTACAGTGTGCAGGTGTTTAACATTAGGGCCATTACAGGGGCTACAGTGTGCAGGTGTTTAACATTAGGGTCATTACAGGGGCTACAGTGTGCAGGTGTTTAACATTAGGGCCATTACAGGGGCTACAGTGTGCAGGTGTTTAACATTAGGGCCATTACAGGGGCTACAGTGTGCAGGTGTTTAACATTAGGGCCATTACAGGGGCTACAGTGTGCAGGTGTTTAACATTAGGGCCATTACAGGGGCTACAGTGTGCAGGTGTTTAACATTAGGGCCATTACAGGGGCTACAGTGTGCAGGTGTTTAACATTAGGGCCATTACAGGGGCTACAGTGTGCAGGTGTTTAACATTAGGGCCATTACAGGGGCTACAGTGTGCAGGTGTTTAACATTAGGGCCATTACAGGGGTTACAGTGTGCAGGCGTTTAATTAAAATTAACATTAGGGGCATTACAGGGGTTACAGTGTGCATGTGTTTAACATAAGGGCCATTACCCCTTAAACCACGCAAATCATATATATATATATATATATATATATATATATATATATATATATATATATATATATATATATATATATATATATATATATATATATATAAAATAAAAATGAATTTTGGAGAATTGATCTTTGAATTACCATCAACAGTGAAAAGAAACGTAAGAAAGATAGAGAAAATTCGTGTTAGAATTATTAATCTTACTTTTTCGGTCATATTTAATAATGTATGTCTACAGGAAAGACTGCTACCAATATATATATATTTGAATTAAATACCCATTCAATACCCATTGTTGAAAGTTTGTTTTCACCTCATCCTCCTCACCCAAATGTAGATAAAAACTCGAAGATGTGTAAGCTCTATTCAGTTTCAGTTGTGTGTTTGTAAACTAAATTCTTTGAAAATGTAGTAAGTTTTACGAAACGCGCTCAAGTGTCGCGTCAGACTAGAAATAAAAATGAATTTTGGAGAATTGATCTTTGAATTACCATCAACAGTGAAAAGAAACGTAAGAAAGATAGAGAAAATTCGTGTTTGAATTATTAATCTTACTTATTAGAATTATTAATCAGTTAGAATTATTAATCTATATATATATATATATATATATATATATATATATATATATATATATATATATATATATATATATATATATATATATATATATATATATATATATATATATATCACTAAGAACTCTTTGACCCGGCCAGGATTCGAACCCATGCCGTCCAGGATCACCCCTAAACGTACACAGTACCGTGACCACCACACCAATGATCGTCTATAAGGATTGGTCAGTCTTGGCGCTTATTAACTAAGCTCCCTGACTAACCAACCCCCGACGACACTCATGGATCCATTTGGGTACAGTTTTTCATCAAATTCTGACGGATGATCATTGGTGCGGTGGTCACGGTACTGTGTACGTTTAGGGGTGATCCTGGACGGCATGGGTTCGAATCCTGGCCGGGTCAAAGAGTTCCTAGTGATATATGGCTTGCGCGTTCATGCAGCTTTCTCACATATATATATATATATATATATATATATATATATATATATATATATATATATATATATATATATATATATATATATATATGTCGTACCTAGTAGCCAGAACTCACTTCTCAGCCTACTATGCAATGCCCGATTTGCCTAATAAGCCAAGTTTTCATGAATTAATATATTTTCTCTATTTTTTTCTTATGAAATGATAAAGCTACCCATTTCATTATGTATGGTCAATTTTTTTTATTGGAGTTAAAATTAACGTAGATATATGACCGAACCTAACCAGCCCTACCTAACCTAACCTAACCTAACCTATCTTAATATGTTAGGTTAGGTTAGGTAGCTGAAAAAGGTAAGTTAGGTTAGGTTAGGTAGGTTTGGTAGTCGAAAAAACATTAATTCATGAAAACTTTTCTTATTA